>NC_091960.1:31991453-32091453 GCF_031021105.1 Erythrolamprus reginae
CACCATCCTCCTCCTCCTCGGCCTTCCTGGACTAGTTGGGTTTACCACCCCTCCTGTGCACACTCACCGAAAGGCTCCTAGTCCATGGGAGAAGATGATCAAGGGGTACTTGTGCGAAGGGGGTCGGAAAGGTGCGTCCCAGGTGACAGGGATCTTACACGATCCTGTGAAAACGAAGAGCATGTTTATTTATGCATACAGGTAGACCTTGACATGCGACCACAAATGACCCCAAAATTTAGGTTGTTAGGTGAGAAATGTGGAAAGGGAGTTTTATCCCGTCTTGAGACTTTCCTTGCCACGTTTGTTAAGCGAATCACTTAGGTTTAACTGCAATAAGAATCTGTATCGCTGAGCACTGGAAACAAGAGAGCCGGGGTGGTGCAGAAGGTAGAGTGCTGTACTGCAGGCCACTGAAGCTGACTGTAGATCTGTAGACCTATTTGGACCAGGACTCACTGCTCACAGTCACTCATGCCCTCATCACCTCGAGGTTCGACTACTGTAATGCTCTCTACATGGGGCTACCTTTGAAAAGTGTTCGGAAACTTCAGATCGTGCAGAATGCAGCTGCGAGAGCAGTCATGGGCTTTCCCAAGTATGCCCATGTTATACCAACACTCTGCAGTCTGCACTGGTTGCCGATCAATTTCCGGTCACAATTCAAAGTGTTGGTTATGACCTATAAAGCCCTTCATGGCACCGGACCAGAATATCTCCGAGACCGCCTTCTGCCGCACGAATCCCAGCGACCGATTAAGTCCCATAGAGTGGGCCTTCTCCAGGTCCCGTCAACTAAACAATGTCAGTTGGCGGGCCCCAGGGGAAGAGCCTTCTCTGTGGCGGCCCCGACTTTCTGGAACCAGCTCCCCCCAGAGATTAGAACTGCCCCTACCCTCCTTGCCTTTCGTAAACTCCTTAAAACCCACCTTTGTCATCAGGCATGGGGGAACTGAGATATCTCCCCTGGGCCTATACAATTTATGTATGGTATGCTTGTATGTATGTCTGCTTAATAATGGGTTTTTTTAAATATTTTAAATTGTAAATTATTAGATTTGTCATGAACTGTTTTTATTGTGTTGTGAGCCGCCCCGAGTCTACGGAAAGGGGCGGCATACAAATCTAATAAATAAATAAATAAATAAATAAATAAATAAATCTGAAGGTCAGCGGTTCAAATCTCATCACCGGCTCAAGGTTGACTCAGCCTTCCATCCTTCCGAGGTGGGTCAAATGAGGACCCGGATTGTGGGGGCAATAGGCTGGCTCTGTTAAAAAAGTGCTATTGCTAACAGGTTGTAAGCCGCCCTGAGTCTAAGGAGAAGGGCGGCATAAAAATAGAATAAATAAATAAATAAATAAATAAATAAATAAATAAATAAATAAATAAATAAATAAATAAATAAATAAACAAACAAACAAGAGGAAATACCAGCAGATAGAACTGTTATTAATTTTTTTTTTTAATGTGCAGAACTCGAGAAAATGACCTTGGAACTAAACGATAAGGAAGACTCGGGTTTTTATGAAATGTGGAATGTATTTTACGATTGGTTAGAAACAAGGAAATAAAAGGAAGCTGTCTATAGGAAATGTAAATATGTTAAATAGATATAGAATTGCATTGTTAGGAAAGTAAGTAAGTAAGTAAATGTTTGTATAAAAGATGGAGAATAATTAAAAGAAGTAAGATAATATAAACAAACTTTAATACAAATGGAGTTGAAGAGGTAGTTTTAACATAAAACTGAATGTGAAATGGGGATATCTAGCACCGTAAGATGAACTAAGAGAAAAAGGGTGAGCTATCAAGATAGCCAGCATGTTTCTGTCTTTTTTTCCCTGCTTTCTCTTTTTTCAGTCTTTTTTTTGTCTTTCTGTTAGAGTGTTATTATGGTTACGATCTACAATGATTGATCGTGTAATGTTTCTTTAAAATGGATATAAACAAATGGCAGGGGCCATTTGACCTTGAGCAGGCTATAAAGATGTCCATGTGCCTGGCAGCCCACGATGAGAACTTTCCTCCCTAGCTTTCTAATCAAACACAAGGAGAGCAACTTCCAGCATGCTTCCCCCAACTCCCCCAAATACCTAACCTCCCCCCCCCTAGTTTCTATGGCACCCAAAGCAAGCAAGGAGAGTAGAGGCTAACACCATCATAAAATATGAACCACTTGTGAAGCATCTGAATCAAGAATGGTTTGCAGCTGGTATGGCTGGAATCAGGGCTTCAGTAGTGGAAATGGAGATGTGCACGCATCTTCACGCCCCGACACACAAGATTTGGCTTCTGCGCATGCACAGCAAGCAAAATCTCACGCAAGGATACTTGCGCGTGAGATTCTGCCAATTTTGGCACTTTTTTTTGCTTCTGCGCATGCGTGGAAGCAAAGAAGTCACCCAAAATTGGTGAAATCTCACGGGCGAGAGCATCCTCGTGCAAGATTTTACTTGCTGCGCATGCGCAGCAGTTGAATCTTACATCGACCGGCAGTGTTCCCTCTAATTTTTTTGGGGGGTGGGCGGAAAAATATAGTATCTGAGCGGCAGTCCCCTCGGGACTGGGCGGCACAGAAATATTAAATAAATAAATAAATAAATAAATAAACAAACAAACAAACAAATAAAAAACCCACCCTGTTTTGCCTCAGAGAATTTCAAAATAAAATACTGTATTGTGTGTCTATAACAGTGAGCTCATAATAGGGCAACTCTATCAATATCAAAATGCCACTTAAATAGTTGAGCTAGTTTCAAACTAGATTTTGATTTTCTTTCTCTCTTCCTTACTCCCATTCTTTTTCTTTCTCTTTTCCTTCCTCTCTTTTATCTATCTGTTTCTCTCTCTTCCTCTCTCTCTCCTTCCCTCTCACTCTTTCCCTCTCGGCTTCTGGGCAGGTTTGAAAAACTCTGAGTTGATGATGATTTTTAAGTGAGCGATTGCTCACTGCTCAGCTTAGAAGGAACTATGTCGACCGGTGTACCGGTAGCAGCCAATAAGTGGAACTCACACCTGATCAAATATTTAGCATTTAGACTTATATACCGCTTCACAGTGCTTTTACAGCCCTCTCTAAGTAGTTTACAGAATCAGCCTCTTGCCCCCAACAATCTGGGTCCTCATTTTACCCACCTCGGAAGGATTATTATTATTATTATTATTATTATTATTATTATTATTATTTATTAGATTTGTATGTCGCCCCTCTCCGAAGACTCGGGGCGGCTAACAACAATAAAGAAAACAATGTAACAAATCTAATATTAAAAATAATCTAAAAAACCCAAATTTAAAAAACCAATCATACATACAAGCATACCATGTATAAATTCTATAAGCCTAGGGGAAAGGGAAAAAATTTCAATTCCCCCATGCCTGACGACAGAGGTGGGTTTTAAGGAGCTTGCAAAAGACAAGGAGGATGGGGGCAACTCTGATATCTGGGGGGAGCTGGTTCCAGAGGGTTGGGGCCGCCACAGAGAAGGCTCTTCTCCTGGGTCCCGCCAAATGACATTGTTTAGTCGACGGGACCCGGAGAAGGCCAACTCTGTGGGACCTAACTGGTCGCTGGGATTTGTTGCGGCAGAAAACGGTCCCGGAGATATTCTGGTCCGATGCCATGAAGGGCTTTATAGGTCATAACCAACACTTTGAATTGTGACCAGAAATTGATCGGCAACCAATGCAGATGGATGGGAGGCTGAGTCAACCTGGAGCCGGAGATGAGATTTGAACTGCTGAATTACAGCTAGCAGTTAGCTGACGTAGCTAGCAGTGCTGCACTGTAACCACTGCATCACCCCGGCTCATCATATCATATAAATTACACGACCATGGGGGTTCCGCAACAGTTGTAAGTGTGAAAAATGGTCATAAGTCACTTTTTCCAGTGCCGTTGTAACTCTGAACAGTCACTAAACAAACTGCAGTAAGTCCAGGGCTACTTTTATATGCTATTTCTTAACTTCCCATGTCTCTCCGCGAAAGGGTTACCAAAGGTAACATGTGTTCCCTTGGGTTGTAAAAATGTGACTTTATCAGGGCAGTTATTGAGAAATTTCTAACCCACTTCCCTAAAGAGGAAAAACATGCTTTAAGAAAACATTGGGGGGTTTTTCTCCCAGTTTCAACAAGGCCTACAAAGTACTGTACAATTAGAAAGGAAGTCTGCAGTTCGGTATGAACAAACTGAATTTATTTATTTTTATTTATTTTATTTTATTTGTCAGACAATTATAGGGTGGTAATTTGTAGAAATAAAACATTAGATAAGTAATGATAAAAAATAACAAAAGAAGACAATAGGGCAGCGAATTCACTGAATTGTGCAGTGAAAAGACGAATTGTAAAACTGTGAAACCAAAAAATATTTTCCTATCAGTTAGCACAGTGTTTCCCAACCTTGGCAACTTGAAGATATCTGGACTTCAACTCCCAGAATTCCCCAGCCAGCGGATGCTGGCTGGGGAATTCTGGGAGTTGAAGTCCAGATATCTTCAAGTTGCCAAGGTTGGGAAACACTGAGTTAGCAAACTAGTTTGATAAACATATCCAGAAGAAAAATATTAGGTACTGTATCTGCATATAGACAGTCTTTAGATTTAAATAGTAAACATGGTGCAGAATTTAAGCTAATTTGCTAATTGGCTTCATTTATTTTAAGGGATTAAAAAAAAACCCACACATCAAACATCTACTTTGGGTTGCCTGATGATTTCTAAATATATGCTGAAGGTATGCTTTCTAAATATATGTTAAATAAATGCTTTAAATCAGAGGTCTTCAAACTTGGCAACTTTTAAGACTTGTGACCTTCAACTTTGCTGGCTGGAGAACTATGGGAATTGAAGTCCACGAGTCTTAAAGTGATTTTTTTTTACTCTGCGCATGTGCGGAAGCAAAAGTATCGGCAAAAATAGCCAAAATCTATCGCGAGTCTCATGAGATTTTGCTTTGGGTGCATGTGCAGGAGCCGAATCTTGCGTCAATGCACACATGCGCAGGTAGGTCCAGCGACGGGCAGAACTTCCCTGCTGTTTCACGCACAAGAAGCAGTTGTCTTACCAAATGTGACGCTGAGAAGGGGAGCAAACCATTTCCTGTTCAGGCTCATGTAGTCAGCTAATCCAGAGTAATATTCATAACGGGGAATCCAGTTAGGCTCCTCGGATTCACCCTGAGGGACGCAGGGGTAGAAGAGGCGGAAGAAGAGGCCCTATAGAAGAGAAGGGTCAAGTTAGTATAGATCAGGGCCGTGGCGAAAACATTTTTAAATTCACTGATACTTCCCTAACATTTCCCTGTAACTTGCAATGCTCTCTACATGGGGCTACCTTTGAAAAGTGTTCGGAAACTTCAGATCGTACAGAATGCGGCCGCGAGACCTATCGTGGGGCTTCCCAGATTCGCCCACGTTTCTGCAACACTCCGTGGCCTGCATTGGCTGCCGATCGGTTTCTGGTCACAATTCAAAGTGTTGGTCATGACCTTTAAAGCCCTACATGGCATTGGACCAGAATACATCCGGAACCACCTTCTACCGCACGAATCCCAGCGGCTGATAAGGTCCCACAGAGTTGGCCTTCTCTAGATCCCGTTGACCGCCTTCTCTATGGCGGCCCCGGCCCTCTGGAACCAACTCCCCCCAGAGATTAGAACGGCCCTCACCCTCCTTGTCTTTCGCAAATTACTCAAGACCCACCTTTATCGCCAGGCATGGTTTTAAATTGTTGGGGTTTTAGATATGTTTTATTTTAATATTAGATTTGTCTCACTATTATATTGTTTTTGTATTACTGTTGTGAGCCGCCCCAAATCTTTGGAGAGGGGCGGCATACAAATCTAAGAGATAATAATAATAATAATAATAATAATAATAATAATAATAATAATAATAATCTAGTTAAGGCGTGGTCGTAGATGATGTCGTACCAAACAGCTAAGCTGATTTATTATTATTATTATTATTATTATTATTATTATTATTATTATTACAGTATTTATTAGATTTGTATGCCACCCCTCTCTGTAGACTCGGGGCGGCTAGCCAGCCCTCATTCATTGGAGGTTTATTTATTTATTTATTTATTGGATTTGTTTGCCGCCTCTCTCCGGAGACTCAGGGCGGCTAACAGCAACAATAAAACAGTGTACAATAGTAATCTGATATTAGAAATGATTTAAAAAATCCATTAATATAAAAACCAAACATACATACATACATACATACCATGCATAGAATTGTAAAGGCCTAGGGGGAAAGAGGATCTCAATTCCCCCATGCCTGGCGGCAGAGGTGGGTTTTAAGTTGCTTATGAAAGGCAAGGAGGGTGGGGGCAGTTCTAATCTCTGGGGGGAGTTGGTTCCAGAGGGCCGGGGCCACCACAGAGAAGGCTCTTCCCCTGGGTCCCGCCAGACGACATTGCTTAGTTGACAGGACCCAGAGAAGATCCACTCTGTGGGATCTAACTGGTCACTGGGATTCATGCGGCAGAAGGTGGTCCCTGAGATATATTTGTTGTCATTCTTTCCATTCTGTTGGCCAGGCTTTACACAAGGACTGGATTGACACACCTTTCCCCACAAGATGTCTCTTTCCCGGAAAGCATAAAGAAGTTTATCCAACTTCCTGCACTTCCTCATTCATAAGCCAACAGGTTTCTCATCAGCTGGAAAGTCTCAACTTCTCTCCATGATATCATCCATATCTGCCTTCCTCACTATGACGTGGCCTGCAATTACTGGAATTCTTCAGCTACTAGAGAGACGTATTTCATGGGTAGTATCTTAGGTTAAGAACAAGGAACTGGACAAAATCCTCCCAAGGAACTTCTGGAGCTGTTGAGGAATTATAACTTGGATCTTCCCATTCCTAATCCACTACTTTCCCCACTCGGTTCTTGGGCTGAGAGGGACTGGACTGAAGTCACAGGGAGTTTCCATCATCATCATCATCATCATCATCATCATCATCATCATCATCATCATCATCATCATCATCATCACAACAACAGCAACAACAAACACAACCACCACAAGAACAACAGAGTTGGAAGGGACCTTGGAGGTCTTTTAGTCTAACCCTTGCTTAGGCTGGAAACCCTACACTACTGCAGACAGATGATTATCCAACATCTTCTTTAAAACTTCCAGTGTTGGAGCATTCACAACTCCTGGAGGCAAGCTGTTCCACTGATTAATTGTTCTACTGTCAGGAAGTTACTTCTCTCCTTGTTTGGGTTCCACCCATTGCTTCTTGTTCTACCCTCGGGTGCTTTGGAGAATAGGTTGACTCCTTCTTCTTTGTGGCAAGCCCTGAGATATTGGAACACTGCTATCATGTCTCCCCTGGTCCTTCTTTTCATTAAACTAGACATACCCAGTTCTTGCAACAATTCTTCATATGTTTTAGCCTCCAGTCCCCTAATCATCTTTGTCGCTCTTCTCTGCACTCTTTCTAGAGTCTCAGCATCCTTTTTGCATCGTGGCAACCAAAACTGAATGCACTTTTCCAAGTGTGGCCTAGGACTAGTCCATTTCTGGTACAATGTTGTTCACACCTCAGATTAGATTAGATTAGATTTATTGGATTTATATGCCGCCCCTCTCCGCAGACTCGGGGCGGCTCACAACAATGGTGAAGAACAGTACATAGTAACATAGTCTTCGGAGAGGGGCGGCATATAAATCCAATAAATAAATAAATAAACAAATCTAACATTTAAAAATCTAGATTACATTTTAGATTAAAAAGTCCAAAAAAGCAACACACCATCGAATCATACACAAAAACTACATGGGCAAGGGGGAGTTGTTTCAATTCCCCCATGCCTGATGGCAGAGGTGGGTTTTAAGAAGCTTACGAAAGGCAAGGAGGGTGGAGGCAACCCTGATCTCCGGGGGGAGCTGGTTCCAGAGGGTCGGAGCCACCACAGAGAAGGCTCTTCCCCTGGGTCCCGCCAGACGACATTGTTTAGTTGACGGGACCTGGAGAAGGCCAACTCTGTGGGACCTAACCAGTCGCTGGGATTTGTGCGGCAGAAGGCGGTCTCGCAGATATCCTGGTCCGATGCCATGAAGGGCATAAGACCTCTTCAGACATTGAACAGCTGTGATGCAATGCAGTAGGGAGGTGGATTTTCAGGAGGGAGGGGTACATTCCAAAGAGACAACCCAAGCCAGATATTTTGTGGGAGAGAAAGAGGGTGAGGACAGTCCCTCCCTAATAATTCTCAGAGTACATAGTAGATGTAAATAGTAAAGCGCTTAGTCTAGCAAGATTCTGTCTATACACCTATAGGAGTGGAAACAACAAATCATTCAGCATGAAAGAATTACCACGTGTTATTCCTGGTTTTGGGGCCTGATAAAAACTACCGTATTTTTCGGAGTATAAGACACACCTTTTTCCTCCTTAAAAGAGGCTGAACTGGCCCAAGCCGGCTGAATTCCACCATTGAATGTGAGCCAGTTATCAAACACCCGAATGTAAATCACGTGATCATGGGGAATACTGGTGTGGTCATAAGGGTGAAAAATGGTCATAAGTCCATTTTTTCAAGTGCCATTGCAACTTCCAAAAGTCGTTAAGTGTTCTGTCGGGCTCTCTGGTAGAATCCTCCCAAAAATTCACAGGTACAAATTTCAGACACACACACGTTTGAAAATTCAAAACCATGTTCTTTATAATGAAAAGTCGCTTAACTTAAGCCCTCTTTTGGTATAGCAAAAAGCACTCGTCTCCAATCAAACTGGTAATTTGTACAAGTCCCTTATCAGTTCTGGGATACTTAGCTTGCAGCTGGGAGGCCATTCACAGTCCTTCTTCTTTCACAAAGTGAAACACACTTTGCTCTGGTTTAGTTTCAAAGCGGGGAAAAATCAGCACACAAAAGGCCAAAGTCAGTAAAGCAGTCACGAAACACAAGGATCAGATAATCCTCCACAATGGCCAAACCCACAGGCTGCTCTTTATAGCAGCCTCACTAATGACAACAGCCCCACCCAACCACAGGTGGCCTCATTTTCTTTGATAATAATCTCTCAGTTGTTGATGCCTATGCATCGCTCTCCGCATGCGTGGCTGTATCATTAACTCTTGTTCTGAATCCAAGGAGGAGCTAGATAATTGATCTCCTTCTGAGCTGTCTGCCCCACTCTCCTCCTCCCTGTCACTCATGTCTTCTTGGTCAGAGGAGCCTTCATCATCAGATTCCACCGGGGAGCAAAACAGGCCTGCAGCATGTGGATGTCTCCCCCACATCCACAGTCCTTGGGGCAGGAGCTGGGCCAGAGCTAACCACAACATTAAGCAAACTGTTTTAAGTCAAGGACTAGCTGTACTTCTCCGTTCTGAAAAGCACACAGAGAACAATCACCACCACTGCTTCTTTAGGATTGTTAGATGTATAGAATGAAGTTTTCAACAAGTTAGTGCTATATTTATAATTTCAATATTTATTATATAAGGGTTTTTTTTATTGTTCTTTATCCTGCCAGTATCGTGGATGTTTCAACTCTACTGCGGTGTGAATCCTTAGTGGTATACAAATATTATAAATAACATTAGTATTTTGAGAACATGCTGTGAGCCTTCTCAAAATAAAAATAAAAACTGGCACTTCCTTATTAACCAAAGGACGGTCACCATCAACAATAAGTCATAAGACATTTCTTCCCCACACAGGAAACCCACTTTGCACTCATACATATTCTTATCTTTATTCCTGCAGGTGTCTGGTGCTTCCCCGCTATTTTTATTTTTCTAAGAAAGCCAACGGAAAGTGTAGAAGAAAAAGGAAAGGAAAGGAAAGAAAGGAAAGGAAAAAAGAAAGGAAAGAAGGAAGGAAATAAAGGAAGAAAGGAAAAAAGAAAGAAAGGGAA
Organism: Erythrolamprus reginae; assembly: GCF_031021105.1. Classification (NCBI taxonomy): domain Eukaryota; kingdom Metazoa; phylum Chordata; class Lepidosauria; order Squamata; family Dipsadidae; genus Erythrolamprus; species Erythrolamprus reginae. The sequence continues at coordinate 32,001,343 of NC_091960.1, forward strand.
GAAAAAGAAAGAAAGGGAAGAAAGAAAGGAAAGAAGGAAGGAGGGCGGAAGGAACGAAGGAGGGAGAGGGGAAGGAAGGGACGAAGGGAAGGAAGGAAGGAAAGAAGGAAGGAACGAAGGAGGGAGAGGGGAAGGAAGGAACGAAGGAAGGAAGGAAGAAAGGAAAGAAGGAAGGAGGGAGGAAGGAACGAAGGAGGGAGAGGGGAAGGAGGGAACGAAAGGAAGGAAGGAAGGAAGGAGGGAGAGGGGAAGGAAGGAACGAAAGGAAGGAAGAAAGGAAGAAAGGAAAGGAGGAAGGAGGAAGGAACGAAGGAGGGAGAGGGGAAGGAAGGAATGAAAGGAAGGAAGGAAGGAAGGAAGGAGGGAAGAAGGAAGGAACGAAGGGGGGAGAGGGGAAGGAAGGAACAAAAGGAAGGAAGGAGGGAGGAAGAAAGGAAAGAAGGAAGGAGGGAGGAAGGAAGGAACGAAGGAGGGAGAGGGGAAGGAAGGAACGAAAGGAAGGAAGGAAGGAAGAAAGAAAGGAAAGAAGGAAGGAAGGAGGAAGGAAGGAACGAAAGGAAGGAAGGGAGGGAGGGAGGGAGGGAGGAAGAGAAAGATGCCAGCACACCTTTACCCTTTCTTTTGCAAGACAATCTTTACAGCACAATGTTAGCTACATTACTCATCCCAAATTTCTTAAACATAGGCAGATAAAAATCAGGGCAAGCAAATGATGCATCTATTATGCACACAAGGAATTTAAAAATCTAAAGTTACTAGTGCTAGAAATATTATCTTGCACAATTGTGCAATCATTAAAAAGCAGAAGAAATAAAAGGGAAACACTGAGTCACTTCAGGGTTAGAATGCAGGGACAAGCAAAAACTTTAATAAAAGTAGCAAAAACCACCCACCACCACCCACACACAATTTCCCAAAAGTACAATAGCCAAACTGTTGGATTTTCAAACTCAAATAAATCAACATTGCTTGTAAGGGCTAAATTAATGTTAGGGTTTGCTGTTGGAGCTTCTGGTTTGAACTTCTAAGGGAAGCAACGGGATCAGTTTAAAGCCCATATATTACAGCGTAGTCTTCGACTTACAATCATGGTTGGGAATACTGTATTGTTAAGGCACTTTAAGCGAGTTGGGTTAAAACTTCAAAAAAGTTATTATTATTATTATTATTATTATTATTATTATTATTATTATTATTATTATGTCAATGCAGCACAGCAAACGAGATCACTATGCTGGATTTCGTATTTCATCACCAGTCGGGCGCTTCCCAAGCACCTAGGACTGTGTGATGTAGCGGCGAATTATGTTTGCCGATCCCAGTAAAGTGGCCTTTTGCAATTGACAGGTGGAGATTTTGTCAATTCCGATGGTTTGCAAATGTCCACTGAGATCCTTTGGCACTGCGCCCAGCGTACCACAGAAGCATCTTCGGACAATAGCTGGCTCCCTCAGCTAGGAAATGGAGATCAGTACTGCTCCCTAGAATCAGATACGACTGGACTGGGGAAATCTTTACTTTTACGTTAGGTAAAAAAAAACCCACCTCATTTGGGGTGCAGGAAACAATGGTCCAGCCTCTGGATTGTGATTCTTCATTCCGATTGCAGTGCACAATCCATAACTACAGCACAGGTGGCTAGATTCTGGACAGCTGCACTGGGGGTTCATCGGAAGCACATGTCGAATCCAGCATAGTTATTTTATATAACCCATATGGCAAACCCTTTGCACTTATTATTATTATTATTATTATTATTATTATTATTATTATTACTATTATTATTACTATTATTACTATTATTATTATTATTATTTATTGGATTTGTATGCCGCCCCTCTCCGTAGACTCGGGGCGGCTAACAACAGTGGTAAAAACAACATGTGACAATCCAATACTAAAACAGCTAAAACCCCTTATTTTAAAACCAATCATACATACAAACATACCATACATAAATTGTAGAAGCCTAGGGGGAAAGAATATCTCAGTTCCCCCATGCCTGACGACAGAGGTGGGTTTTAAGAAGCTTATGAAATGCCTTTCCATTTTCATATTAAACTGACTATGGGCCTCACCAGTTTATAATATATCAGAATATCTCCGGGACCGCCTTCTGCCGCACGAATCCCAGCGACCAGTTAGGTCCCACAGAGTTGGCCTTCTCCAGGTCCCGTCGACTAAACAATGTCGTCTGGCGGGACCCAGGGGAAGAGCCTTCTCTGTGGCAGCCCCGGCCCTCTGGAACCAGCTCCCCCCAGAGATTAGGATTGTCCCCACCCTCCTTGCCTTTCGTAAGCTCCTTAAGACCCACCTCTGTCGTCAGGCATGGGGGAATTGAGACGTCTTCCCAAGGCCTATATAATTTATGTATGGTAAGCTGTGTGTATGTTTTTTAAATTATGGCTTTTTAGCTCTTTGAAATATTAGACATGTATTTTACGTTGTTCTTTGTCATTGCTGTGCGCCACCCCGAGTCTACGGAGAGGGGCGGCATACAAATTTAATAAATAAATAAATAAATAAATAAATAAATAAATAAATAATTGACAGACTGCATCTTTTTATTTATTTATTTATTTAGTCAAACAATTATAGGGTGATAATTTGTACAAATAAAACATTAGATAAGTAATAATAAAATCTTATCACAGATTTTATCTGAAGTTTATTATTTTATTCTAGAATATTTAATTCTATATTTGCTGAGTGTTTTAATTTGCTCTAGTCCTTGGGCTGTTCATTTTACTTACGGTAGTTTTAGCCAGGGATCACCGAAGTGGCTGGCTGCCCCTGGGAAAGGATTTTTGGGGGGGCGTTGTTATCTTATCTGGGGGACGCCCGAATGCCGGTAGCAATCGAGGAAGGCTCCTTTTCTGTCCTTAAACGGTTTATTCGCTTGCAGGAATCGAACCGCCGAGCTCCCAACCTCACCAGAACGCAAGCTCAGCGCCCTACCACGCGAGCCACTGTGGCCCCTAATCTATGATTGTAATAAATTAGGGGTCTGGAGATTTAAAACATATGAAGAATGGCTGCAGGAATTGGGTAGCTCCAACACTGGAAGTTTTAAAGAAGATATTGGAGAACCATTTGTCTGAAGTGGGGGTAGGGTTGCATTAGAACAGGGGTCCCCAAACTTTGTACACAGGGGGCCAGTTCACTGTCCCTCGGACTGTTGGAGGGCCCAACTGTAAAAAAAACCTATGAACAAATCCCTATGCACACTGCACATACCTTATTTAAAGTAAAAAAACAAAATGGGAACAAATACAATATTTAAAATAAAGAAGAAGTAATAAGTAATTAATAATTAAGTAATAAAGTAATTTATACTTCATTATTAACAAGTAAATTTAAACTTAAATCAACAAACTCAATTTCTCCTTCCTTCCTTCCCTCCTTCCTCTCTACTTCTCTCTTCCCTCTTCCTTTTCTCTCATTTGTTTCATTTTCCTCTCCCTCATTTTTCCCTCCATCATTTTCTCATTTTTCTCTTTCTCTCTTTCCATCTCTCCCTCTTCCTTTCTCTCTCTCTCTCCCTCTTTCTCTTTCTTTTTTTCTCTGTCCCTCTTTTTCTTTCTCTCTCTTCTCTCTTTCTCTCACTCACTCTCTTTCTAACTAACTCTCCCTCTTTGTATCTCTCACACTTTCTCTCTCTCTCTCCCCCCTCTCTATTTCTCCCTTTCTCTCTCTCCCTTTCTATCTCTCCTCTTCATTTCTCTCTCCCTCTCTATTTCTCCCTCTTTCTTTCTCTTATTATATCGATCGGTAAAATCTTGTGTGCTGCTGCGGGCCGGTTAAAAGACCTCAGCGGGGCACATCCGGCCCGCGGGCCGTAGTTTGGGGACCGCTGCATTAGAAGGTCCCTTCCAACTCTGTTCTTTCTATTTCTATATTGCTTGAAGGGATGTACTGAATTCACTAGGAGAACACAGGGTTCACAGAAGGCTGACTTAGCACGTTGTCCCTCAAGGGTTTGCTTTGCAACCAGATCTTTCTTGAGAAACAAGTCATGTGACTTCCCTAGTAACTATGAGCCACCCAAGCACACAATGTCAAGATATACGTGCAGGTCCACAGCCTTTTTACCTACATAGATAACCTGAAATAATTGCAAGCTCGGAATTGACCCCCAGTCTGGAACCAACGCTAAGCAAACTCTCTTCTTCAACTTTAACCTAAGGCAGCCATTCTGACTGTGGGAAAAGAAAGCAAAGTTCGAACCAATCTCTCTGGAACCCATACCACATCTCGGACATCAACACCCTTGAAAACGTCCAAAGATATTTCACCAGAAGAGCCCTTCACTCCTCCACTCGAAACAGAATACCCTACGAAAATAGACTAACAATCCTGGGCCTAGATAGCCTAGAACTGCGGCGCCTAAAACACGATTTGAGTATTGCCCACAAGATCATATGCTGCAACGTCCTACCGGTCAATGACTACTTCAGCTTCAACCGCAACAACACAAGAGCACATAACAGATTTAAACTTAATATTAACCGCTCCAAACTTGACTGTAAAAAAATTACTTTAACAATCGAGCGTGGAACTCGTTCCTAAGAGGCCAGTAAGGGGCGTACATAAGTGCACTGATGTGCCTTACGTCCCCTGTCCAATTGTCTTTCCTTTTCTCATATATCATATATATTCTCTCCCTCTCATCAACTTCTCTTCTTTTTACTTACTATCCCTATATATATTACTTAATGTCTATTTTTTTCCATATGTATTGTATATTGGACAAAGAATAAATAAATAAACAAACAAACAAACAAACAAACAAATAAATAAATAAAAACCTGTGCCACAACTACCATCTACCAGTGGTAAAGAACTAATGGGATTATAAACCTGAGAAAGTAAGTTGAAAACAAACATGCCAAAATATTTTGGGACGTTCAAATTCAAACTGACAAGGTTTTGAAACACAATACACCAGACTTCCCGATTGGGGAAAAGAAAAAAGTGTGGATCATTGATGTCGCCATACCAGGTGACAGCCGAATTGATGGAAAACAACAAAAACGTAGCCGATATCAGGATCTTCAAATCGAACTACGACGACTCTGGAATAAACCTGTACAGGTGGTCTCAGTGGTAATCGGCATGCTGGGTGCTGTGCCAAAAGACCTCAGCTGACATTTGAAAACCATAAACAATGATAAAATCACAATCTGCTACTATCATACGAAAATACATCACACAGTCCTCGATGCTTGGGAAGTGTTCGACTTGTGATATTGTGATACGAAACCAGCATATCAATCATGTTTGGTGTGTATTACTGTTTTTTGTGAATAAAATAATAAAAATTACTCCTACTACTGCTACTACTACTACTACTAATGCAACAACGACTCTGGCAAAAACCTGTACAGGTGGTCCCAGTGGTAATCGGCACACTGGGTGCTGTGCCAAATGACCTCAGCCGGCATTTGAAAACAATAAAAACATTGACCCAAATCACCATCTGTCAGTTGCAAAAGGCCACCGTATTTGGATCTGCGCGCATCATACCAAAATACACCACACAGTCCTAGTCCCTTGGGAAGTGATCGACTTGTGATATTGTGATACGAAACCCAGCATATCAATCTCCTTTGCTGTGTATTACTGGTTTTTGTGAATAAAATAACAACAACAACAGAGTTGGAAGGGACCTTGGAGACTAATCCTTGAATACAGCTCATCTGTCTGGAACCCACACCGCATTTCGGACATAAACACTTTGTTGTGGTTAGCTCTGGCCCAGCTCCTGCCCCAAGGACTGTGGATGTGGGGGAGACATCCACATGCTGCAGGCCTGTTTTGCTCCTGGTTGGAATCTGCTGATGAAGGCTCCTCTGACCAAGAAGACATTAGTGACAGGGAGGAGGAGAGTGGGGCAGACAGCTCAGAAGGAGATCAATTATCTAACTCCTCCTTGGATTCAGAACAAGAGTTAATGATACAGCCACGCATGCGGAGAGCGATGCATAGGCAACAACAACTGAGAGATTATTATCAAAGAAAATGAGGCCACCTGTGGTTGGGTGGGGCTGTGATCATTAGTGAGGCTGCTATAAAGAGCAGCCTGTGAGTTTGGCCATTGTGGAGGATTATCTGATCGTTGTGTTTCGTGACTGCTTTACTGACTTTGACTTTTTGTGTGCTGATTTTCCCCCGCTTTGAAACTAAACCAGAGCAAAGTGTGTTACACTTTGTGAAAGAAGAGGGACTGTGAATTGCCTCACAGCTGCAAGCTAAGTATCCCAGAACTGATAAGGGACTTGTACAAATTACCAGTTTGTTTGGAGACCAGTGCTCTTTGCTTTACCAAAAGAGGGCTTGGTTTAAGCGACTTTTCATTATAAAGAACATTGTTTTGAATTTTCAAACACGTGTGTGTCTGAAATTTGTACCTGTGAATTTTTGGGAGGAGTCTACCAGAGAGCCCGACAGAAAACACTTTAGAAAATATCCAGAGATACTTTACTTAGAACAATGTTTCCCAACCTTGGCAACTTGAAGATATCTGGACTTCAAGTTGCCAAGGTTGGGAAACACTGACTTAGAAGAGCCCTCTACTCCTTTACTCTCAACAGTATACCCTAGACTTACAAACCTAGGTTTAGAAAGCTTAGAACTGCCTCACTTTAAACACGACCTAAGCATAGCCCACAAAATCATCCGCTACAACATTTTTCCTGTCACCACTACTTCACCTTCAACCACAACAACACACGAGCACACAACAGATACAAACTTAAAGCAAACTGCTCCAAACTCGACCGCAGGAAATTATTATTATTATTATTATTTATTATTATTTATTAGATTTGTATGCCGCCCTCTCCGTAGACTCGGGGAGGCTTACAGCAATTCTAAAAACAATGTATAACAAATCTAATATTTAAAAATTCTATAAAACCCTTATTTAAAAAGCAAAACATACACACAAACATACCATGCATAAACTATATAGGCCTGGGGGAGTGTTTACGAAAGGCAAGGAGGGTGGGGGCAAGTCTAATCTCCGGGGGGAGTTGGTTCCAGAGGGTCGGGGCCACCACAGAGAAGGCTCTCCCCCTGGGTCCCACCCGGAGAAGGCCAACTCTGTGGGACCTAACTGATTGCTGGGATTTGTCGGCAGAAGATAGTCCCAGAGACTTCAGTAACCGAGTAGTTTGATGCCTGGAACTCAATATTCACTATCATCACCTAACCCCCAAAACTTTACCCTCAAGACTTTCCCCCAACTAACCTCAGATTGTGCCCCCTTGTTCTTGTGTTCACTTTACATACATACATACATACATACATACATACATACATACATACACACACACACACACCATGGCTTAGGCATGCTTAGCCAGACAAATGGTTATCCAACATCATCTTAAAAACTTCCAGGGTTGGAGGACCATTCCCAACTTCCAATACAGTATAAGGCTAGGTGAGGCCTCCGTTTGCCTTCGCCCTCCGTCCCGGGGTTCCCATGGGAGCGCAGAGCCCGATTTTTATTTATTTATGTATGTATGTATGTATGTATGTATGTATGTATGTATGTATGTATTTATTTATTTAATGTTTATGCCGCCCCTCTCCGTAGACTCGGGGCGGCTAACAACAGTGATAAAAACAGCATGTAACAATCCAATACTAAAACAACTAAAAACCCTTATTATAAAACCAAACATACATACAAACAAACATTCCATGTATAAATTGTAAAGGCCTAGGGGGAAGGAATATCTCAGTTCCCCTATGCCTGACGACAGAGGTGGGTTTTAACGAGCTTACGAAAGGCGAGGAGGGAGGGGGCAATTCTAATCTCCGAGGGGAGTTGGTTCCAGAGGGTCGGGGCCGCAACAGATAAGGCTCTTCCCCTGGGTCCCACCAAATGACATTGTTTAGTTGACGGGACTTGGAGAAGACCCACTCTGTGGGACCTAACTGGTCACTGGGATTCGTGTGGCAGAAGATGGTCCCGGAGATAATCTGGTCCGGTGCCATTAAGGGCTTTATAGGTCATATGACAAATCTAATATTTAAAATAACTAAAAACCAAACATACACACAAACATACCATGCATTGTATAGGCCTGGAGGGAATGAATATCTCAATTCCCCCATGCCTCACGACAGAGGGGGTTTTTGAGGAGCTTACGAAAGGCGAGGAGGGTGGGGGCAATTCTGATCTCTGGGGGGAGCTGGTTCCAGAGGGTCGGGGCCGCCACAGAGAAGGCTCTTCCCCTGGGTCCCGCCAGGATCCGCTCCCCCCCCCAAACCATCGGTCTCAGCCCCAACCCCGCTTCCTCCTCCTCCCGCCCCGCGGCCGCCCGCGCGCGCTCTGACCTTGGGGCTCTGGCCCACCATCACGTCGGTGCAGCCCACCGGGTAGGCGCCCCTCCCGTGAGGCAAGCCGGCCGACTGGGTGACCCCCATCCTGGGAAGCCGCGTCGCCGAGACTCCCAGGCGGCGCGGAAAGAGAGCTCTGCAGCGCGGGCGGCCTCCGGGGAGGGCAAAGGCCTGAGGAGAAGTTTCGCTTCCTCCTCTCGCGCGCGCCCGCCTCCCGACCATTGGCTGCCTGAGGGGAGCTCGGGCCGCGGCCTCCAGGAGGGACAGAGGGAAGGAGGAGCCGGCAGGGACACAAAGGAGGAAGCGTCGGCGCCCGGAGAGTCAATAAGGGCTTGTATGTGGACTTTGGATCACATCTCCAGGGCGCGCGGCCCAACCTTTGCGCTCGAGTGGGTCGAGGTCTCTCTCTCTCTCTCTGTGTTGGAGTTCAGCCCCGCTGCCCAAAGCGAGATGGAGAATTGGTTTTTATTTTCCTTCTCTTTTTCCAACCAAGAGAACATTTTATGTCAATCGATCATAAAATCATATGTTAAAATGTCCTTCCTGTTAGTGACGACTTCACCTTCAACCGCAACAATACACGAGCACGGAATAGAGTCCAACTCAAATGTGAACTCCTGCCCTCAAAGTGTTGCTACAGAGCACTGCACACCAAGACGACTAGACACAAGAATAGTTTGTTTCCCCCAAACGGCATCACTCTACTAAACAAATAATTCCCTCGACACTGTCAAACTATTTACTAAGTCAGCACTACTATTTCTACTAGTTTTTTTCTCATCATTCTTATCATCCTTTTCCTCCCACTTAGGACTGTATGACTGTAACTTGTTAATATTGATTGCTCTCTAATTTTCAATTGCTCTCTAATTTCCTCATTGCTTATTTGGCCCATATGACAATAATTAAGTGTTGTACCTCGTGATTCTTGACAAATGTATCTTTTCCTTTTATGTACACCGAGAGCATCTGCACCAAAGACAAATTCCTTGTGTGTGCAATCACACTTGACCAATAAAGAATTCTATCCTATCCTATTCCCGGACTATCATTAAGTGTTGTACAGCATGATTCTTGACAAATGTCTCTTTTCTTTTATGTACACTGAGAGCATGTGCATCAAGAGAAATTTCTTATGTGTCTAATCACTTGACCAATAAAGAATTCTAATTCTAATTTTAATTCTATTCTAGTCTAGTCTATATTAAAGTCCATTCCATATTCTATTCTATTCCATATTCCATTCTATTCCATATTCTATTCCATTCCATATTCCATTCTATTCCATATTCTATTCCATTCCAAACTCACTGCAGAAAATGCGACTTCAGAAACAGAGGGATCAATGCCTGGAATGCACTACCTGACTCTGTGGTTTCTTATTATTATTTTTTATTATTATTATTTATTGGATTTGTATGCCGCCCCTCTCTGCAGACTCGGGGCGGCATACAAATTTTCCCCAAACTCCAAAAACCATTCCTAAGAGGTCTGTAAGGGACATGCATAAGCGCACTATTGTGCCTACCATCCCTGTCCTTCTGTCCTATTGTCTTTTTTTATCATTACTCTGCTTATGTTATGCCTATACAAACTACTATCCTATACTTGTTCAACAAACAAACAAAGAGGAAAAACCAGCAGCAGTTTTCTATGATAACCAAACCACACCCTTAATTGCCAATAGGGACAAGTAGAAATAACACTAGCACACTATCCTATGTCTTCCAACAATCAGCTTGGGTGGGTACAGGATGGGATTTTAAATTTCAGTTGCAATGTTTTATTTGTCTGTTGTTCTAATGTTTACAATTTTCCCCTCGTTCTATTACTGTACATTTTTATTGCTGTGAGGTTGACTGTAAATGTTTACACTGAGCTTTATGGAAATGTTATTAATAAACCAATCCAAGTAATAATAATAATAAAGTAGCTGAAGAAAACAACACTGTTGGGGTAAAACTTGCATCCATCTCTCTCTCTGTCTCCTTTCGCTCTCTCTCCTTATCTGTCTGTCTCTCTCTCTCTTCTTTCTTTCTTTCTTTCTTTCTTTCCTTCCTTCCCTTTTCCCTCTCTCTTTCTGTCTCCCTTTTCCTTCTTTCTCCTTTCTTCCCTCCCCTTTTCCCCGTTATTTTCTTCCATCCCCTTTTCTCTTCCCTTCCATTCTTCCTTTCCCTCTTTCCCCCTTCTTTCCAATTTAAGGCTACAATGCCCTTCCTGTCAACGACTACTTCAGCTTCAACCACAACAATACACGAGCACACAACGGATGCAAACTCAAAAATGAACCGCTCCAAACTTAACTGTAGAAAATAGGACTTTAGCAACTGAGTGGTTAATGCCTGGAACTCACTACCTGACTCTGCTTTCATCATCAAGCCCCCAAAAGTTTACTCTCAGACTGTCCACTGTTGACCTCACCCGATTCCTAAGAGGTCAGTAAGGGTGTGCATAAGTGCACCATCCCCTGTCCTAATGTTCCCTCTTGTCAGTACCCATCTTATATATATAACGTGGACAAAATGTACCCATCTTAAGTATATAAACAATGTTATATCTATGTATATTATTGCTGATAATGAAAAGGAAGAGGGATTAATATAGATCTATTTCGAGCTCATTATGCTCTCATCAGCTAGCCATACGCTTACTGGGATTTGAACCTGGGGAGTTTGCAGTTTTAACCTCTAGACCACAGGTTCTGCTCCTCTCAGCTTGTACCAGGGAAGAATTATATGCTTATTTCCCTGTTGAATCACCCTAGTATACCCAAATACGGGAGGGAGCATACTGCTTCCTTTTTGCCTCTTGGCCTCTCCAGGGGCCATATCCAAAACAATTAAAATTTTATAGCCGACAAACTATATTCTATATTTGTAACATATTTTTGCTGATAATGAAAAGGAAGGGAGACTAGTATAGATCTAATTCAAGCTATTTTGCTCTTATCAGCTAGCCAAACCCTTATACAGTGTTGTGGTTAGCTCTGGCCCAGCTCCTGCCCCAAGGACTGTGGATGTGAGGGAGACATCCACCTGCTGCAGGCCTGTTTTGGCCCCCCCCGGTGGAATCTGCTGATGAAGGCTCCTCTGACCAAGAAGACATGAGTGACAGGGAGGAGGAGAGTGTGGCAGACAGCTCAGAAGGAGATCAATTCTCTAGCTCCTCCTTGGATTCAGAACAAGAGTTAATGATACAGCCACGCATGCAGAGAGCGATGCATAGGCAACAACAACTGAGAGATTATTATCAAAGAAAATGAGGCCACCTGTGGTTGGGTGGGGCTGGGGTAATTAGTGAGGCTGCTATAAAGAGCAGCCTGTGGGTTTGGCCATTGTGGAGGATTATCTGATCGTTGTGTTTCGTGACTGCTTTACTGACTTTGACCTTTTGTGTGCTGATTTTTCCCCACTTTGAAACTAAACCAGAGCAAAGTGTGTTTCACTTTGTGAAAGAAGAAGGACTGTGAATTGCCTCACAGCTGCAAGCTAAGTATCACAGAACTGATAAGGGACTTGTACAAATTACCAGTTTGTTTGGAGATGAGTGCTCTTTGCTATACAGTATACCAAAAGAGGGCTTAGTTTAAGTGACTTTTCATTATAAAGAACATTGTTTTGAATTTTCAAACGTGTGTGTGTCTGAAATTTGTACCTGTGAATTTTTGGGAGAAGTCTACCAGAGAGCCCGACAGAACATACAGTATATGTATGTGTGTATGCATCTATCTATCTATCTATCTATCTATCTATCTATCTATCTATCTATCTATCTATCTATCTATCTATCTATCTATCTATCTATCTATCTCATAAATGAACTGCAAAATTCCAGAGGAACACTAGATGGCAGCAAACTCTTAGATGGGCACTTCCCTGCTGCCATCTATTGTTCATGGAGATTTTCACAGTCCAGAAGATCTTGAAGTCTAATGAAGACTACACACAGCACCAGGGTAGAAGCATCCAGAATTCATTCCAACTTTCAGACAGATTCATATTTTTCATTCAAGGCAAGAAAACAAGCAACTAGAATAAAAATCTTGCACTGTCTGTCACTACTTGCCCTTGTTTTATTGGGCATTAACTTCAGTGCATAAGAAACAAAGTGCAGGGGAGAAAAAATAAGAGATAAAAATTAGTGTCAATTCAATATATCTTTGGGAGTTTTAAAAATGCCCAGTGCAGATCCAGGGCCTCAGTTCCCCAATAAAACATTCCTGGAAGGTGTTTTTTCTGTTTTTTTCAGACAAATCCCCTCTTGTTTATTGCTGCTTTTTGTAAAGTGCAATACACATGTGCAAAGGTGTTTCTCTAGCTTTTCATTTATCATTTCTCCCCTCCTTCCTTACACCTTCAATCGCTGAGGCCATTTAAAATTAAACAGACCTAAAAGGAAGGTTTTAAAATAAATCAAAAGACCAACATTTTTATTACTCAGTCAACATTCCAGGGCACTTTTTATTCTCCAAGTGCTTTTAATGGATGATTGATGGCTATGGCTCTTATTTCTTCTGTTTTATAGAGATTTATGACACTTGGGGTCATAAAGGAGTGTGTAAAAATCTTACATGTGCAATATATTGCTGGGTATAATGGTTAACTTCTGAATTTGATCAGGACTGCTGTCTGATTTAATTATATCCCCCGCCCAGAAATGGCTTAATAGAATTTTCACACTGAGGTTGGTAAACTGTCAAATAAATGGTATGAAAATGCTATAAATATACACAGTCATGATTACAATGTCCCTATTGAAAGGGTGGGTGGGAGACAGCTGTAATGCAGAAATCTTTATGTCAGCCCAGAGTCATCTGGTAGGGGAGATAAGCAGCACAGGAAAGAAAGGAGAGAAGGAAGAAAGAAAAAAAAGGAAGGAAGGAATGAAAAAAGAAAGAGAAAAAGAAAGAAAAAGAAAAGAAAGGGAGGGAGGGAGGAAGAAAAGAAAGAAAAAGATAAAAGAAAGAAAAGAAAGAGAAAGAAGACAAGAAAGAAGGAAGGAAAGAAAGAAAGAAAGAAAAGGAAGGAAGGGAAAAAGAAAGAGAAAAAGAAAGAAAAAAAAGAAAGAAAATAAAGGAAGGGAGGGAGGAAGGAAGAAAAGGGAAAAAAGAAAGAAAGGAAAGAAAGAAGGAAGGAAAGAAAGAAAAGGAAGGAGGGGAAAAGGAAAGAGAAAAAGAAAGAAAAAGAAAAGAAAGAGAGGGAGGGAGGGAGGAAGAAAAGAAAAAAAGAAAAAAGAAAAAAAAAGAAAGAGAAAGAAGGCAAGAAAGAAGGAAGGAAAGAAAGAAAAGGAAGGAAGGGAAGAAAAAGAAAGAAAGAAAAAGAAAAGAAAGGAAGGGAGGGAGGGAGGAAGAAAGAAAAGAAAGAAAAAGATAAAAGAAAGAGAAAGAAGACAAGAAAGAAGGAAGGAAAGAAAGAAAGAAAAGAAAGGAAAGGGGGAAAAAAGAGAAAAAGAAAGAAAGAAATAGAAAAGAAAAGAAAGGGAGGAAGGAAGGAAGGAAGGAAGAAAAGAAAAAAAGAAAAGAAAGAAAGAAGGCAAAAAAGAAGGAAGAAAAAAAGAAAAGGAAGGAGAAAAAGAAAAGAAAGGAATGGAGGGAGGGAGGGAACAAAAGAAAAAGAAAAGAAAAGAAAGGGGAAGGAAGGGAGGAAGGAAGAAAGTAAAAAAAAGAAAAGAAAGAAAAAGAAAAAGGAAGGAAGGAAGGAAGGAAAGAAAGAAAGAAAATTAAAGTAAGAAACCAATGCCATATAGAACAGAACTACAGTACTTTTATTGTACAGCTAGTTATATGCAGATCATTTAATTACCGTATTTTGGGGAGTATAAGATGCACCTTTTTCCTAAAAGAGGCTGATAATTAGGATGCATCTTATACTCTGAATGTAGCTTTTTTTTTTTAAGCTTTTCCCCCCCACAGCCCTAATTAGCTGCTAACGATCTTCCCAGCTCTTACCTTGCAGGCTCTTTCAATTGTTTCTCTCTGTGAATAATGTTTTCCAAGCCCTAAGTCTTTGCAGGGTTTTTTTCATTGCTCCAACTTGCTCTGAGTAAGTTTCTTTCCAGCCCTTTTCAGGTGCTAATGATGTTCCCAGCTCTCAGGGGCTTGCAAGCTCTTTCATTGTTACTCTCTCTGAAAAAGATTTTATTTAAGCCCAAACCAGGGGATAAAATAATGTGCTGAAACTGAGCAGACTAAGGACGCTAGCCAGATGGTAAAAAGATTGTTTTCCCTATTTCCCTGTCCAAAAACTAAGGTGCGTCTTATACTCTGAAAAATATGGTAAATCTGCTGCATTTAAGGCAGTAAATATAATTATTCCACTGTATTCACTTTTCTTTCCAACCTTTTAGAAATTACAGTTCGGTGGTAGCTTTTGGAGAGTTTGGGATTTGTACACCATCCTGGAAATGTTAATTGCCTACCTCTATTTTATAGATTGAATAATAAAAAAAGAATAGATATAGAGAGAGATGGAATATTCTAGCTCTCTGCCGCCCTCTGTTGGTCACCTAGAATTTTTTCTCTCTGCCGAATTGTAGTAGCCAACTTACAATTTTCAATGGAAAAGATTCTCAGGCAAGGTTCCATTTCACTAAATTAAGCATTCTTGAAGGGCCAAGCCTAGTTAATACAAGGATGGAAGATGAACCAGGAAATCCTCAGGCTGGTGACACTAAGGAGTTGAAAAAACCTGAACGGTGGTAATGGAAAACTGCATTATTATTATTATTATTATTATTATTATTATTATTATTATTATTATCAGCATAGGCAGTAATGAGCACAGCTCCATTTTCGCTACTGGAACAGCAGCCCCTCCATTCCGGGAACTGCCCATTACTGCCTATGACCATTGCTGTGTCCCAAGGTCAGGGGTGGGTTCTATTTATCTTCCCTACCGGTTTGAGGTTGCACTGGAAGTGCAGTTTTTGCTGCACATGTGCCCCATCATTCCTGGGTTAAATTGGATTTGTGCCTGCGCAGAGCATTATTAACTTCTCAATTGCAGTGATTCGCTTAACTACTGTGGCAAGAAAGGTCGTAAGATGGGACAAAAACCTCATTTAACAAATGTTTTCACTTAACAACAGAAATGTTGGGCCCAACTGTGGTCGTAAATAGAACTACTGTACCATCTTGATGTTTCTCAATCTTCACAACTTTAAGATGGTTGGATATGAACCCCCAGAATTCCCCAGCCAGCATTCTCAGTGTTGACGTCCATCCATCTTAAAATGTATTAATATGCACCTCCCTTGTGATTCCAGGTTACAATGCCTTGGTCTTTTCAGCCTTGAAAGACGGCATTTAAGGAGTGACTTGATGGAAGTGTATAAAATCATGCATGGGATAGAAAAGGTGGATAGAGAAAAAATTCTTTTCTCTATCACACAATACTAGGACGAGGGGGCACTCCCTATAGCTCATAGGTAGGAAAGTGAGGACAAATCAAGGGAAATATTTCTTCACCCAGAGGGTCCTTGGTTGATGGAATTCCCTTCCAGAAGAGGTCGTGACAGCTGTCAGCCTGGATAGCTTCAAGGCAGGATTAGACAGATTCAGGGATGCCAAGTGTATCGGTGGTTATTGAAACGGATGTCCATGTGCCGCCTCTATGTTGGTTGAGGCAGGCAGGATTCCCTTGAGTACTATTTGTTGGGGGTCAAGGGAAAGGGAGGGTCTTGCCTTCTCTTTCTGCTCAAGATCCCCATGGACAATTGGTGGCCCACTGTGGGATACAGAATGCCCTACGTAAGCAGACTATCAATCCTAGGTCTTGAAAGCTTAGAACTACTACGCCTAAAACACGATCTAAGTATTGCCCACAAAATCATATGCTGCAACATCCTGCCTGTCAATGACTACTTCAGCTTCAACCGCAACAACACAAGAGCACGCAACAAATTCAAACTTAATATTAATCGCTCCAAGCTTGACTGTAAAAAATATGACTTTAGCAATCGAGTTGTCAAAGCGTGGGACTCATTACTGGACTCAGTAGTGTCAACCCCTAAACCCCAACATTTCTCCCCTAGACTATCCACGATTGACCTCTCCAGGTTCCCAAGGGGTCAGTAAGGGGTGTACATAAGTACACTAGCCTGCCTTTCATCCCCTGTCCAATTGTCTCTCCTTATCTCATATATCATATATATTTTTTTCCTTTCATATATCTTCTCCTCTACTTTTATATCCTTTCTTTATATATAATACCTCATGTCTATCCTCTTCAATATGTATTGTGTATTGGACAAAATAAATAAATAAATAAATATAAACAAACAAAAAAATAAATAAATAAAAAAGAATGCTAGACTTGATGGGCTTTGGCCCGATTCAGCATAGCTCTTCTTATGTTCTTATGTATTGGAAAATGAGAAACATTGCTGCAATTTGTAAAGTTTAGTTCTGATGGCCAAGACCAGCGAGTTAAAATTTGCAAAGAACATTGGAAAAATGTACATCACTCTGGTTTATTAGTGTAAAAAAAATGAGGTTTTTCCAGTTGGCAGCAGAATGTGTTTGTTGAATTTCACGAAGCTGACAAAATGTTCCCAAAACTATATATTATAATAATTATTATATAGGTTTACCCCCATGTTTGTGGTATGTTTTCTAGCTGTTGCCTCTTTAGCAGGCTGCTTTTTGCTGTAGCCATGATGACATCAGCATTCCTTTTAATAATCAGTTAGGCTGAGGAATGCTAAGCGGATCCCATTGTGGTTTAAAAAACTACAGTGCAGGAAACCAACGACGGTGGCTTATTTTGCAAATAATAGTTCCAGCTAAAATGTTAGTATTGTACTATATTGACTTTCCCTGCTCGGAACTGTCAAAAATTCTTATCTGCACTAAATTCAAGGCCAAATTGTCATGAAGGCCAAAGGCCAAAAAACCCTGTCAATGACTACTTTAGCTTCAACCACAACAACACAAGAGCACGTAACAGATTCAAACTTAATATTAACCGCTCCAAATTTGACTGTAAAAAATATGACTTCAGCAATCGAGTTGTCCAAGCGTGGAACTCATTACCTGACTCAGTAGTAACAACCCCTAACCCCCAACATTTTTCCCTTATACTATCCTCGATTGACCTCTCCAGGTTCCTAAGAGGTCAGTAAGGGGCGTGCATAAGTGCACCAGTGTGCCTTCCGTCCCCTGTCCAATTGTCTCTCCTATATCTCCTATATCTTTTCTTCCTTTCATATATCTTCTCCTCTATTTCCATATCTTTTCTTCTATCCTTTTCTTTATATATATTACTACATGTCTATTCTCTTCAATGTGTATTGTGTATTGGACAAAATAAAATAAATAAATAAATAAATAAATATGCAATCTACAAAGATTGTTTTGTTCTCCATCTATAAAGAACAAAACTATTTAATTTTGTTCTTCCAGTTACTAAGGAAGAGTATCAGACTCTTAATTTTTTACAATATTTTTTTATTTTTTTACTACAAAAAGATATTGATAAAATTGAATGGGTCCAAAGACGGGCTACAAAAATGGTGGAAGGTCTAAAGCATAAAACTTATCAGGAAAGATTTAATGAACTCAATCTGTATAGTCTGGAGGACAGAAGGGAAAGGAGGGACATGATCGAAACATTTAAATATGTTAAAGGGTTAAATAAGATTTAGGGGGGAAGTGTTTTTAATAGGAAAGTGAACACAAGAACAAGGGGGCTCAATCTGAGGTTAGTTGAGGGAAAGATCAGAAGCAACGTGAGAAAATATTATTTTACTGAAAGAGTAGTAGATGCTTGGAACAAACTTCCAGCAGATGTGGTTGGTAAATCCACAGCAACTGAATTTAAATATGCCTGGGATAAATATCCATCCATCCTAAGATAAAATACAGGAAATAGTACAAGGGCTGACTAGATGGACCATGAGGTCTTTTTTTTGGTCATGAGGTCAATTTTCTGCTTCTGCACATGTGCAGCTTTGCTGGCTGAGGAATTCTGGGAGTTGAAGTCCACAAGTCTTTAAGTTGCCAAGGTTGGAGAATCCTGGACTGGAGTGTAAAAGCTGCTGGGGGTGGGGGTGGGAGAAGGAATCTCAAATTGGAAAGAGAGTCGGACTGGATTAACAGGCGTTAACAGTTAATAAAGTTTTGCAAAGAGAATTCCTAGAGTATTGCAGGATTCAAGCAAAAAGAAACGCATTCTACCTTTGGATCTCATTCAATGCACCCAATCAAATAAAATCTATTATACAATAGTAAACAGGTACAATCTAGTGAGCCAAAACACTTCCAAGCACAGATGGGTGTCAACAGACTCAAACTCAAGCCTGATAAGACAGAGTGGCTATGGGTTTTGCCTCCCAAGGATAATTCCATCTGTCCGTCCATTACCCTGGGGGGGGGAAATTATTGACCCCCTCAGAGTGGGTCCGCAACTTGGGCCTCCTCCTCAATCCACAGCTTACATTAGAGCACCATCTTTCGTCTGTGGCGAGGGGGGTGTTTGCCCAGGTTCGCCTGGTGCACCAGTTGTGGCCCTATCTGGACCGGGAGTCACTGCTCACAGTCACTCATGCCCTCATCACCTCGAGGCTCGACTACTGTAACGCTCTCTACATGGGGCTACCTCTGAAGAGTGTTGGGAAACTTCAGGTGGTGCAGAATGCAGCTGCGAGAGCAATCATGGGCTTCCCTAAATGTGCCCATGTGTCACCAACACTCTGCAGTCTGCATTGGTTGCCGATCAGTTTCCGTTCACAATTCAAAGTGTTGGTTATGACCTATAAAGCCCTTCATGGCATCGGACCAGGATACCTTCAGGACCGCCTTCTGCCGCACGAATCCCAGCGACCAGTTAGGTCCCACAGAGTTGGCCTTCTCCGGGTCCCGTCGACTAAACAATGTCATCTGGCGGGACCCAGGGGAAGAGCCTTCTCTGTGGTGGCCCCGACCCTCTGGAACCAGCTCCCCCCCTGAGATTAGGATTGCCCCCACTCTCCTTACCTTTCGTAAACTCCTTAAGACCGATCTCTGCTATCAGGCATGGGGAAATTGAGACATCTTCCCCAGACCTATATAGTTTATGTATGGTATGTTGTGTGTATGTTTTTTAAATTATGGGTTTTTAGTTTTTTAAATATTAGATTTGTATTTTACATTGTTTTTTACTATTGCTGTGAGCCGCCCCGAGTCTACGGAGAGGGGCGGCATACAAATTTAATAAATAAATAAATAAAATAAATTGTGGAACGGATCATGACTTATCAGTGCCAAGTGTTCAAGACGGGGCAGCAAGATTTGATCTGGAGGAGATAAAGTAGGTGCATATAAATAATGTAAGCAACAGATTCAGTAGGTGTATGCAAAAGAGGCTTTGAAGGGTTGGGTGTGTGCAGGGTGTGGGTGGAGAGGTGGAGGCTGAATAGAAATCAGAAGCAGAAAACAAAAATATTCCCAACATTTCAAACAAGAGAAGATCCAAGCGGCTTCGAGAATAGCTGTCAGGATTTATGAAGGGAGGCAAAGCTTTGGACAACAAAAAGGACAAAGAATGACAGGATGCAGATTTACAACATCAAAGAAGGAGAAACTAGGAAAGGCAGCCCAAGAATGTCAACAAACAAGAGGGAAAAGAAATAGAAAAATGAGCTAGGAGAAACCACAGGAAACTTTATCACTCAGGAAGACATAATCATGGAAGAAATATCACAAGAATAGAATAGGATAGGATAGAATAGGATAGGAATAGAAATATGAATATGAATATGAATAGGAGTAGAGTAGTGTAGAGTAGAGTAGGAATAGGAATAGAAGTAGAGTAGGGGTAGGGGTAGGACAGGACAGGAATAGGAATAGGAGTAGGAGTAGGAGTAGGAGTAGAGTAGAATAAAATAGAGTAGGAATAGGAATAGGAGTAGAGTAGAGTAGGAGTAGGAATAGAAGTAGAGTAGAGTAGGGATGAGGTAGGGGTAGGGATAGGAGTAATAATAATAATTTATTGGATTTGTATGCCGCCCTTCTCCGCAGACTCGGGGCGGCTAACAACAATAATAAACACAACATGTACAATCCAATAATAAAAAACAACTAAAAACGCCTATTATAAAACCATAACTTGTAGGGATAGGGATAGGCCAGAACAGAACAGAATAAGACAGGACAGGACAGGAGTAGGAGTAGGAGTAGAGTGGAGTAAGAGAAGGAATAGGAATAGAGTAGGAGTAGAAGAGAAGAGAAGAGTCGGAAGGGACCTTGGAGGTCTTCTAGTCCAACCCCCTGCTTGGGCAGGAAACCCTACACCACTTCAGACAGATGGTTATCCAACATCTGCTTAAAAACTTCCAGGGTTGGGGCATCACAACTCCTGGAGTCAGGCTGTTCCACGTAACCCCAAATCATAAGAGAGAATTGGGGTTAAAAGAAGATGGGAGGCCTATAATCAATACCGGTACAGATAAGGATGGCGCACTGGTAGCAAAACCTGAGTGGCGTGTGCAGCTTGGCTTCTGCTGTGTGCACATGTGTGCGTCCCAGCGGGTTTTTCCTTCTGTGCATGTGCAGGAAGAAAAACCTTGTGTGGAGATGCACACACAAGAGAGATTTTGGCATTTTTTTGTATGCGCACGTGTCCCCTAATGAGATTCTGCTTCCTGCACATGCGCAGATGCGAAAACACACTGGGACAAGTGCGCGCGCATGCAGGAAAAGCGAAGCTGTGCGCGCAGCACAACGGTAGTGGCGGGAATGGGAATCCACCTCTGGTGCCGCCCGGCAGGAGTGACCTTCAGCTGGCCATGCATCTCCTGCCACTAATGGGCAGCCAAAATTTTTACTGCCACACTGTGGGTGTGGCCTATTTTGTGGGTGTGACTGGGTAGGAGTGGCTTGCCGGCCATGTGACCAGGTGGGAGTGGCTTGAACGATCATCATCGTTCAAATGAACTGTTAAGTCCTCGACTTACAACCTTACCAGTGTCGCTCGCTGGGGTGACAATTTGCTTCGTGTTTCCCGCGCTCTCCTTCCTGGGTTGCCCTCCCGCCTCAGGCTGGGTAGCTAGGCGAACGGGGGCTGCCAGAAGCATGAATGCTGCCAGCGCCGCTTCCACCCACGCCTTCTGCTTGAACCTCAGGCAGGAGGTGGCCGCGTGAGGCTGGAGGGGAGCCAGGCAGGAGAGAGGGAAGCTCATCTGAGACCAGGAAGGAGGAAAGAGGAAAAAAGCAAGGAGCGCAGACGCAGACGCAGCAGCAGGGAAAATAAGAAGAGCCGAGACGAGACCAATAATCCAGGAAGTGACAGCCGCCGATCAGCTGGATTTGCGCACGCAGCTTCATTTCCGCCGGTGGAACTGTGTTCCACCCTGTCCTGCCTCCTGCCCGCCCCTGGCCCCCGTCGAGGTCAAACATAACCCTGATGTGGCCCTCAATGAAATTGAGTTTGACACCTCTGGTGTAGATGGGTGGAATACATTTAGTTATTACTAGCGAGAGGCCGAAATGAAAGCCATGTAGCTAGTCATTACTAGAGGGAGGTTGAAATGGCAAGATTTGAACATGGACTCACTCAGGGTTGAATATTGGCCAGCCTTGGTTCTATTATTATTATTATTATTATTATTATTATTATTATTATTATTATTATTATTGTTGTTGTTGTTGTTGTTGTTATTATTATTATTATTATTGTTGTTGTTGTTGTTGTTGTTGTTATTATTGTTATTATTATTATTATTATAGTATTATTACATTATTATTATTATTATTATTATAGTATTATTACATTATTATTATTATTATTATTATTATTATTATTATTATTATTATTATTATTATTATTATTATTATTATTATTATCCAACAGAACATTGCCTATCCATTATAATCCAGCAGGGGGAACCCTCTAGCCATTCAGCTGTCAAAGGCATTCCTCCTTTTGCAATCTGATATTGGATATCAACTATCTCCAAAGTGTTCATCCTCTGTCCATCTGCTTCTGACATCTGTCAGCAAACTATCTTTGAAAACAGATCAGAAATGAGCCTACTTTAGAAGGAGGAGAGAAACGGTATGAAGTACCTAAGATAAAATACGGGAAATAGTACAAGGGCAGACTAGATGGACCATGAGGTCTTTTTCTGCCGTCAATCTTCTATGTTTCTATGTTTCTACCAATAAAGAAGAATATTTGTAGCTCAGGGTTGAAATGGTGTTTCAATAGGGTCTATCGACATTAACAACATCTATATAGAGACTATGCAAAAAAGAGACAATGAATGAGTCCAAAAGAGAACAACAACAACAAAAAAGTCCACCAGGAATCAGCACCCAGATCAGCATAGATTAACACCAAGGTCAACTTTTGACCAATAGTCAAATAAGCAATACCTTCAATCAAGAAACTGCCAAAGAGCCAATCAGTAAGTACAGTGGTACCTTTACTTAAGAACGCCTCTACTTAAGAACTTTTCTAGACAAGAACCGGGTGTTCAAGATTTTTTTGCCTCTTCTTAAGAACCATTTTCTACTTAAGAACACGAACCCGGAAACATTTCCCAGGAAATTTGAGAGCGGGACGAAGGCCCGGCCAGTTTCCTGCCCTTCCCCCTTTAATCCTGGCCAGCTCAGGCTTTTCTGGGCTGCCAGAGGAGCCTTTCAGTGGCACTTAAGGAGGCTTTGGCAGCCCAGAGCGAACAAAGCATTTTCCTTTCTCTGGGCTCTTGGACAGGGAATAAACCTCTGCCAGCGCTCCGAAAAAAGAAACGCTCCCTTTGCTCTGGGCAGCTGAGGGGTCACCACAGCGAAGGAAAGGCGCTGGCTACAAAGTGACCGAGCGAGAGGAAAGGGGAACCCTTCGGTATGGGAAGGGGCGGCAGCAGCAGGAACAGCCAGTGTATGGGAGGCGCATGCTCCTCCTCGCCGCGTCTGGGTGCAGAAAGGCAAAAGGGGATGCTTCAGCCCGAAGAGTCACCATAGTGAAGGAAAGGCACCAGCTACAAAGCGGGCGAGCAAGAGGAGAAGGGAGCCCTTCAGCATGGGAAGAAAGAGAAAGCAGGTAGCAGCAGCCGCCTTTCGGTCAAAGGAGCGAGAGGTTCTGCCCTCTCGTCCACCAGGGTTCCTCTCTCTGGTACAGTGAATGGGAGGCGCATGCTCCTCCTCGCCACCTCAGAGTCCCTCTTTTTTTTTAAAGCCTTAAAGTTTTGGATTTTTTTTTATTCTCCTACCCTCAAACTTCTTCCTTCAGCAGCGACTGTCCTCCTCCCCTTCTTCCTCCTCCTTCTCCCACCCACATTCTGAGATTTTATTTCTTTCCTAACGGGTTTGCACGCATTATTTGCTTTTACATTGACTCCTATGGGAAAAATGGCTTCTACTTAAGAAGAGTTGGTCATGGAACGAATTAAGTTCTTAAGTAGAGGAACCATTGTATGTATGTATGTATGTTTATCCTGGTGGTGCAGTGGTTAGAATGCAGTGTTGCAGGCAAATTCTGCCCACAGCCTGGAATTCAATCCTGACTGGCTCATGGTGGACTCAGCCTTCCATCCTTCCAAAGTGGGTAAAATGAGAACCCAGATTGCAATATGCTGACTCTGTAAATCACATAGAGGGGGATGTAAAAGCGGTATATATGTTACACCAACACTCCGCAGTCTGCATTGGTTGCCGATCAGTTTCCAGTCACAATTCAAAGTGTTGGTTATGACCTATAAAGCCCTTCATGGCACCGGACCAGAATATCTCCGGGACAGCCTTCTGCCGCACGAATCCCAGCGACCAGTTAGGTCCCACAGAGTGGGCCTTCCCCGGGTCCCGTCAACTAAACAATGTCATTTGGCGGGACCCATGGGAAGAGCCTTCTCTGTGGTGGCCCCGGCCCTCTGGAACCAACTCCCCCCAGAGATTAGAATAGCCCCCACCCTCCTTGCCTTTCGTAAGCTCCTTAAAACCCACCTCTGCTGTCAGGCATGGGGGAACTGAGATATTCTTTCCCCTTAGGCTTCTACAATTTATGTATGGTATGTTTGTATGTATGATTGGTTTTTAAAATAAGGGTTTTTAGCTGTTTTAGTATTGGATTGTCGCATGTTGTTTTTACCACTGTTGTTAGCCACCCCGAGTCTCCGGAGAGGGGCGGCATACAAATCAAATCAAATCAAATCAAATCAAATCAAATCAAATCAAATCAAATCAAATCAAATCAAATCAAATCAAATCAAATCAATAAATATAATTCTATTGCTATTGTTATGATGGTGGCAGTCTCCTGGAGGTCCTACGATCACTTTTTGCAAACTCCTGACAAGCAAATGTCAATGGGGGAAGTCAGATTTATTTAACAACCGCGTTACTAAATTAACAACTCAGTGATTTACTTAACAATTACAGCGAGAAAGGTTACAAATGGGGCAAAATTCATTTGACTGTCTTGCTCAGCAATGGAAATTTGAGGCTCAAGTGGGTAAACGTCAAGGACTAGCTGCACATACTGGTAAATATATTTGTTGAGCACAAAACAAATGGCGATTGGAGCTATTTGATATCATCTACAGCTGAAAGGCAGAGCAGCCTCACTTTTCCACTCCAGCCTGTCTTGTTCTTAATGCTCCGAGCTCATCTCAAAGCAGCACAATTAAACCTATTAATTAGCAAGAAAAACTGGCTCTCCCTTTCATTTGAAGCTCTACCACCAGAGGCTTCTGAGTTTCATTAAACAGACAATGGAATTATGATGAAAGAGGCCACTCTTTAAATAGGATCGCTTTCTCCCTTTATTTATTTATTAAGCAGGGTTTCTGTTTTGAACCTTTTATGTTGGGGGAAAGGACTCACGTGTTTTCTGCAAACGGGCAGAAATCGCTCCAACTGAGCCGAAGAAGAAGAAAATTGTTCCCAGATGGCCAAAATTCACATTTTCTTTGGGGGGGGGAAGGTTTATGCCCAATGCCGCTGACATCTGCAAGCTGTAAATGTTCCGATATAAGTTTTTGCTCGGGTTCCTTTCTTGATGGGCTTGGCTTAGTCTAGCTATACAGTGGTACCTCTACCTAAGAACACCTCTACTTAGATTTTTTTTTGTCTCTTCTCAAAAACCATTTTACACTTACAAACCCGAGCCTCCGAAACTGTAACTGGAAAAGGCAGAGAGAAGCCTCCGTGGGGCCTCTCTGGGAATCTCCTGGGAGGAAACAGGGCGGGAAAAGGCAGGGAGAAGCCTCTGTGGGGCCTCTCTAGGAATCTCCTGGGAGGAAACAGGGCGGGAAAAGACAGAGAGAAGCCTTTGTGGGGCCTCTCTAGGAATCTCTTGGAAGGAAACAGGCCCAGAAAAGGCAGAGAGAAGCCTCTGTGGGGCCTCTCTAGGAATCTCCTGAGAGGAAACAGGGCGGGAAAAGGCAGGGAGAAGCCTCTGTGGGGCCTCTCTAGGAATCTCCTGGGAGGAAACAGGGCGGGAAAAGACAGAGAGAAGCCTCTGTGGGGCCTCTCTAGGAATCTCCTGGGAAGGAAACAGGGCCTCCACCCTCCCTGTGGTTTCCCCAATCTCATGCATTATTTGCTTTTACATTGATTCCTATGGGAATTAATGTCTGTCTGTCTGTCTGCCTAGTATCTACCTATCTACCTATCTACCTATCTACCTATCTACCTATCTACCTATCTACCTATCTACCTATCTACCTATCTACCTATCTACCTATCTACCTATCTACCTATCTACCTATCTACCTATCTACCTATCTACCTATCTACCTATCTACCTATCTACCTATCTACCTATCTACCTACCTACCTACCTACCTACCTATCTATTTATCCATTGGATGGGGTAAAAAGCAAACATGTAGGATGTTTATATACTGTATTACATACAAAATATTATCTTCAGTTCTTTTCCAAAAGACAAGAGAGAGAGGGGGGGAGAGACAGAGAGAAAGAGAGAGAGAGAGAGAAAGAGAGAGAGAGAGAGAGAGGGAGGGAGGACACCCATTGTGCTTTCCATAACATTCCCTCAAAGTCTAACAAATACAAATACAGCTGCAACACCCTCTTAGGTTGGTCCAGCAGAGGCGAGGACACCAATCTGAACAAATGGACTAAACATCTCTTCAGGGTGGACTTACAAGTAGAAAGGATCCATTGGACAATCTGGGTCAGTCCCAGTTTATTCATTTATGCTAAGCCCAGAGGTGGGTTGTCTCTCGTGCTGTGCAAAACCAGCCATTGTGAATTGTAAAACACAGGCCATGGCTTGGTAGCATTCATCCGTTTCGGCTTCGTCAACTCTAAGACGAGAGATAGTGAAACTCAGCCACCCTCTCTCAGCCTAACCAATCTTGGTGGGCGGATGGGAGGATAAAACAGAGGAGAGAAGCACGTACTACTTCCCCCAATACCTGGAGGGCATAAATGGAACATGAAAATACATGCGTGCATAAAAAGTGCACATTTCTATAACCAAGATAGGTGCAGCCAAGATGGCTTGAGGGCCACCCGGGACTTCGTATGACTTATCAAGGATTGAAGTCTAAAAGGGAACAGGAGAAGAACCTAAAAAGGTCCTAATTTCTTATTTCATAGAAGACTGACGGCAGAAAAAGACCCCATGGTCCATCTAGTCTGCCCTTTTACTATTTCCTGTATTTTATCTTACAATGGATCTATGTTTATCCCAGGCATGTTTAAATTCGGTTACTGTGGATTTACCAACCACGTCTGCTGGAAGTTTGTTCCAAGGATCTACTACTCTTTCAGTAAAATAATACTTTCTCATGTTGCCTTTGATCTTTCCCCCAACTAACTTCAGATTGTGTCCCCTTGTTCTTGTGTTCACTTTCCTGTTAAAAACACTTCCCTCCTGAACCCTATTTAACCCTTTAACATATTTAAATGTTTCGATCATGTCCCCCCTTTTCCTTCTGTCTTCCAGACTATACAGATTGAGTTCATTCAGTCTTTCCTGATACGTTTTATACTTAAGACCTTCCACCATTCTTGTAGCCCGTCTTTGGACCCGTTCAATTTTGTCAATATCTTTTTGTAGGTGAGGTCTCCAGAACTGAACACAGTACTCCAAATGTGGTCTCACCAGCGCTCTATATAAGGGGATCACAATCTCCCTCTTCCTGCTTGTTATACCTCTAGCTATGCAGCCAAGCATCCTACTTGCCTTTCCTACCGCCCGACCACACTGCTCACCCATTTTGAGACTGTCAGAAATCACTACCCCTAAATCCTTCTCTTCTGAAGTTTTTGCTAACACAGAACTGCCAATGCAATACTCAGATTTAGGATTCCTTTTCCCCAAGTGCATTATTTTACATTTGGAAACATTAAACTGCAGTTTCCATTGCTTTGACCATTTATCTAGTAACGCTAAATCATTTACCATATTACAGACCCCTCCAGGAATATCAACCCTATTGCACACTTTAGAGTCATCGGCAAATAGGCAAACCTTCCCTACCAAACCTTCCCCTATGTCACTCACAAACATATTAAAAAGAATAGGACCCAGAACAGACCCTTGTGGCACACCGCTTGTAACCTGTCTCTGCTCAGAATACTCGCCATTAACAATAACTCTCTGATGTCTATGCTTCAGCCAGCTTGAAATCCACTGAACTATCCAGGGATTAAGTCCAATCTTCACTAATTTATCTATCAGCTCTTTATGTGGAACCGTATCAAAGGCTTTGCTGAAGTCCAGATAGGCAATATCCACAGCACCACCTTGATCCAACACCTTTGTGACATAGTCAAAGAACTCAATGAGATTAGTCTGACACGATTTGCCTTCAGTAAAGCCATGCTAATTTGGGTCCTCATTTCATTTATACTGAGTGGGTGGGGGGGTTTTTTGGAATATTTTATTTTATTTTAATTTTTTTTATTGTTTTTTCCTTTAAACATCATAACATTTCCCCCAAAAAATCTACACCTAAATTTTATACACTGCTCAAAAAAATAAATGGAACACTCAAATAACACATACTAGATCTGAATGAATGAAATATTCTCATTGAATATTTCATTTGCACCACTATTCCATTTGCACAACAGCAGGTGAAATTGATGGTCAATCAGTGTTGCTTCCTAAGTGGACAGTTTGATTTCACAGAAGTTTGATTTATTTGGAGTTGTATTCTGTTGTTTAAGTATTCCTTTTATTGTTTTGAGCAATGTACTTTACAATTCACATATCTCTTTACAATATATATCTTTCCATTGTCCTGATTCTTAGTCTTTTCCACACGATCCCACTGTTTTTCTCTTATTTTTCCCATCCAGTTATACCATTTCGTCCAAACCTTATTATAGTCCCACTCACTTTGTCCTTTCAATTCTATTGTCCATTTGTCCATTTCTGCACAACTGTATATTTTGTCAATCAATACATTTTCCACTGGAGATTTGTCATCTTTCCAATATTGGTCATAAGCCATTCTTGCTGCAGCAACAATGTGTAGTGATAAATATTTTATATCCTTTGGTTGCTGCTTCTTTATTATCTCCAGTAAAAGGAATTCTGGAATATATCCCATCTGTCTTCCTGTTATCTGTTCATTAATCTTTTCCCAATACTTTAGGACATAACCACCACATGTGAAACAATCTACCTACAATACATCTCCTTTACACTTCTAACAAGCTGAATTAATACTGTTTTATTTAATGGGGTGAAGGCAGGGGTGGGCAGCAGGCAGGACGGGGTGGAACGCAGTTCCACCGGCGGAAATGAAGATCCGTGCGCAGCTCCAGCTGATCAGCGGCTGTCACTTCCTGGATTACTGGTCTCCGCTCGGCTCTCCTTTTTTTCCTTGCTGCTGCTGCTGCTGCGTCTGCACTCCTTGCTTTTTTCCTCTTTCCTCCTTCCTGGCCTTGGACGAGCTTCCCTCTCTCCAGCCCGGCTCCCCTCCAGCCTCACGTGGCCACCTCCCACCTGAGGTGCAAGCAGAAGGCGTGGGTGGAAGCGGCGCTGGCAGCATTTATGTATAATTTATGTTTGGTATGTATGTGCTGTTTGGTTTTTAATTATGATAGGGTTTTTAGTTTTTTTTTAATATTAGATTTGTGCCAGTATAATATTGTTTTTATCGTTGTTGTGAGCCGCCCCGAGTCTTCGGAGAGGGGCGGCATACAAATCTAACAAATTTATTTATTTATTTATTTATTTATTGGATTTGTATGCCGCCCCTCTCCAGAGACTCGGGGCGGCTAACAGCGACAATAAAACAGTGTACAATAGTAATTTGGTATTGATGATTAAAAATCAATTAATATAAAAACCAAACATACATACATACATACCATGCATAGAATTGTAAAGGCCTAGGGGGAAAGAGGATCTCAATTCCCCCATGCCTGGCGGCAGAGGTGGGTTTTAAGTTGTTTACGAAAGGCAAGGAGGGTGGGGGCAATTCTAATCTCTGGGGGGAGTTGGTTCCAGAGGGCCGGGGCCGCCACAGAGAAGGCTCTTCCCCTGGGTCCCGCCAGGCGACATTGCTTAGTTGACGGGACCCGGAGAAGATCCACTCTGTGGGACCTAACTGGTCGCTGGGATTCGTGCAGCAGAATTATTATTATTATTATTATTATTATTATTATTATTATTATTATTATTATTATGCTTCTGGCAGCACCCGCTCACCTAACTACCCAGCCTGAAGCTGGGGGGTGACCCAGGAAGGAGAGTGCAGGAAACACGAAGCAAATTGTCACCCCAGCGAGCGACACTGGTAAGGTTGTAAGTCGAGGATTTAACAGTTCACTTGAATGATGATGATTGTTCAAGCCACTCCCACCTGATCACATGGATGGCAACCCACTCCTACCCAGTCACGTGACCATTAAGCCACACCCAAAAAATAAGCCACACCCACAAAAAAAGCCACCCCCACCGTGTGGCAGTAAAAAATTTGGCTGCCCATTACTGGGTGAAGGTACCATGTAAGGCAGTTATTTTGCCCCTTGAAATCTTTCTGTTGCTTCACCAATTTTCCCTTCTTGTTTGCTTTTTCTGTCAGTGGTAGGTGGGTTCTCATAAGCAGAAAAGGAAAACGATGCCTTTTGCACCGTACCTTAAGAGGCAGGTATGGTGGAAGCCATGGAGCTAGCCGTTCCAGGGGAAGGAGGGATCCCTGCTTAGTAGCGATCCCTACTTCCGGCTCCATGAGCTTAACTCAAGGCACTGGTGATGAGTGTAATTCTGGCCCTGGGCTCAAGCTGTTGCTACTCAATGCCAGGTCGGTGGTAAATAAAGCTCTCTTCATCCGGGATTTGATCCTGGATAAGGAGGCCGACCTGGCTTGTGTGACCGAAACCTGGCTGGGCCCGGAGGGAGGAGTTCTACTCTCTGAAATTTGCCCAGCCGGGTTTCGG
Source organism: Erythrolamprus reginae (assembly GCF_031021105.1). NCBI lineage: Eukaryota > Metazoa > Chordata > Lepidosauria > Squamata > Dipsadidae > Erythrolamprus > Erythrolamprus reginae. Next base: position 32,032,034 of record NC_091960.1, read on the forward strand.
ATATGGTATCAGCCTCGATCCCAGGGAAGGGGGGGAGGAGTGGCTATTATAGCCAGGGAGAGTTTTTGCCTGCGTAGACTCATTGCTCCAGAGATCGCGGGTTGTGAGTCCCTCCTGGTGAAGTTGGACTTAGGGGTTCAGGTGGGCTTGTTACTCATGTACCTGCCTCCCAGCTGCGTGTCAACAGCCCTGACTGTGCTGCTCAAGGAGGTGGTCGGGCTGGCGGTGGGGTTCCCCAGACTTATGGTCTTGGGGGACCTTAACCTGCCGTCGTTCGGTGAAACCTCTGGGCTAGCACAGGAGTTCATGGCCACCATGCCATGGACCTGACTCAAGTAGTGCAGGGTCCGACTCATGAGGGGGGGGCACGCACCCGACATGGTATTCCTCTCTGAGCAATTGCCCCCACCCTCCTTGCCTTTCATAAACTCCTTAAAACCCACCTCTGTCGTCAAGCATGGGGGAACTGAAACATCTCTCCCTGCCTATGTAGTTTTTTGTGTATGATATGACTGTATGTATGTTTTTATATATTGGTTTTTTTACTTTTGAAATGTATTATTGTTATTTTAGATTCTAACGATTAGATTTGACATTATATATTGTTTTTATCATTGCTGTAAGCCACCCTGAGTCTACGGAGAGGGGCGGCATACAAATCTAATAAATAATAATAATAATAATAATAATAATAATAATAATAATAATAATAATAATAAATCTGATTATCCCCAAGATAAGACTCTCAAAAGGAGAGTTTTAAACAGTGATGGGTTGCCAAAATTTTTACTGCCACAGTAAATAATACTGCCACGCCCACAATAAGCCTGTGGGTGTGGCTTATTGTGTGGGTGTGACTTGATGGTCATGTGACTGGGTGGGAGTGGCTTGCAGGGCATGTGACTAGGTTGGGAGTGGCTTGCCAATCACGTGACCAGGAGTGTCTTAAAGGACATGTGACTGGGTGGGAGTGGCTTACCAACCAAGATAAGTTTTCAAATAGATGTTTAGACTGAACATCCAAAATGTACTATTTAATTCTATGTATGTATGCCATAAGTGTGCATACATATTAACACACAAGCACACAAAAATATACTTTATCTACTATATAAACCAGTGTTTCCCAACCTTGGCAACTTGAAGATATCTGGACTTCAACTCCCAGAATTCCCCAGCCAGCATTCGCTGGCTAGGGAATTCTGGGAGTTGAAGTCCAAATATCTTCAAGTTGCCAAGGTTGGGAAACACTGATATAAACTGTATGTGTATGTACACATACACACGCACGCACAGCTCTCCTAAAATTATACACATTCAAGCTCATTTACTGCGATAGGAAAAACATATCCAGAACCCAGAAGGGAAAAAAAGAAAAAAAAATCAAAATTTTTCTACCCGTTCTGCGTACCTGACCATACCCATAGGAACCCATCATGGCTTGTTCCCTCCCAACTAGTCTGATTCATAGAAACATAGAAACATAGAAGACTGACGGCAGAAAAAGACCTCATGGTCCATCTAGTCTGCCCTTATACTATTTCCTGTATTTCATCTTACAATGGATATATGTTTATCCCAGGCATGTTTAAACTCGGTTACTGTGGATTTACCAACCACGTCTGCTGGAAGTTTGTTCCAAGGATCTACTACTCTTTCAGTAAAATAATATTTTCTCATGTTGCCTTTGATCTTTCCCCCTTGCCTGGAACAGACACGGCACGAGGATACAAATGCTGTAATGGAGCAGACGGATAAACCGAATTTAATGTTTACTAATGAGAGCTGCCAGGTTCTCTGGGGACCAGTTTATGGAAAATAAATCACGCTGTCCTTGCTTTGGAGAACAGGCTGTTAATTACAGCTCCCTTCCTTTTGGCACAGAGGTGGAGAGAATAACGCCCCCCCCCCCCCAGTGCAAGCATTTATGGGACTTTTCTGGAGCTTTCAACTGCTCAGTCTCTTGTTTGTTGAATGTCAAAGCAAAGTTTGATGCTGGGTCCTCGTGCAACCTTTGGGGGAAGTCGCAACTCCACTGGGTGAATTTGGAGACACCCTGTTGTTCTTTTACTTCCTCCACTTTCAACAGGATCTATTTTAATGCCTTTTTGGCCTGTCTCAGCAGGTTCCGACCAGTTATATGGAGAACCGGTAGTGGAAATTATGAATGCCGTATTTTTCGGAGTATAAGACACACCTTAGTTTTGGGGGAGGAAAATAGTGAAAAGAATCCGCTTACCTATTCATCTGGCTGGCATCCTTAGTCTGGTCAGTTTCAGCACCAATCATTAAGTGTCGTACCACATGATTCTTGACAAATCTCTTTTCTGTTACGTACACCTGCACCAAAGACAAATTCCTTGGGTGTGCAATCCCACTTGGCCAATAAAGAATTCTATTCTGTGTTAGCAAAAACTTCAGAAGAAAAGGATTTAGGGGTCGTGATTTCTGACAGTCTCAAAATGGGTGAACAGTGCAGTCAGGCGGTAGGGAAAGCAAGTAGGATGCTTGGCTGCATAGCTAGAGGTATAACAAGCAGGAAGAGGGAGATTATGATCCCGCTATATAGAATGCTGATGAGACCACATTTGGAGACCTCACCTACAAAAAGATATTGACAAAATTGAACGGGTCCAAAGACGGGCTACAAGAATGGTGGGAGGTCTTAAGCATAAAACGTATCAGGAAAGACTTCATGAACTCAATCTGTAGAGTCTGGAGGACAGAAGGAAAAGGGGGGACATTATCGAAACATTTAAATATATTAAAGGGTTAAATAAGGTCCAGGAGGGAAGTGTTTTTAATAGGAAAGTGAACACAAGAACAAGGGGACACAATCTGAAGTTAGTTGGGGAAAAGATCAAAAGCAACATGAGAAAATATTTTACTGAAAGAGTAGTAGATCCTTGGAACAAACTTGCGGCAGACGTGGTAGATAAATCCACAATAACTGAATTTAAACATGCCTGGGATAAACATATATCCATCCTAAGATAAAATACAGAAAATAGTATAAGGGCAGACTAGATGGACCATGAGGTCTTTTTCTGCCATCAGACATCTATGTTTCTATGTTTCTATGTGTCTATGTGTCTATGTTTCTATGTTTCTATGTTTCTATGTTTCTATGTTTCTATGTTTCTACTCTACTCTACTCTACTCTACTCTTCTATTCATTCAATCTCCACTCATACTAGGGCTGGAGCAGTGTATCCAAGCTCAACGGCCATTCTATTCTATTCTATTCTATTTCTATTCTATTCTATTCTATTCTATTCTACTCTATTATACTCTAATCTATTCTACTCTACTCTACTCAAGCTCAACGGCTATTCTACTCTACTCTACTCTACTCTACTATATACATTCAATCTCCACTCATACTAGGGCTGGAGCAGTGTATCCAAGCTCAACGGCCATGTGAATGGAGTTGCATGGGAAAAAACCCCAGGTGCCACACTCTCGGTGTTCCATTTTATCCGTTGAGTTTTTGATTTCCTAATGAAACCAAAAGGATCCGTGGGATCGTTTCAAAGCTATACAATGCCAGGCAATTAATGTGATTACTCACCGCGCATGAAGTAATGTTCAAAATTACGAGCCAATGGCAACTTTTGAGAAAGGCAATGGAAATTGGCGCCCCAGGCCGATGTGGGTAAGAACTTGCAGGCAGGGGTAACTGTCAGGGAGGAAATTAAAAAGATAAGGGAGCTGCTCTCCAGGTTGCAAACATTGCATGTCCATATAAGGCAATTCAGCTAGGATCTCTCTCTCTCTCCTTTGTGTGTGTGTCTGTGTGTTTGTGTACGGGGTAAATTGTGAGATGATAATAATAATAATAATAATAATAATAATAATAATAATAATAATAATAATAATAATAATAATAATAATAATAATCGAGCTGCATGCTGGGCAAAGTGCCAAAGGATCTCAGCGGACATTTGCAAACCATCGGAATTGACGAGATCTCCATCTATCAATTGCAGAAGGCCACTTTACCGGAATCATGCTTGGAAGTGCTCGACTGGTGATGAAATACAAAACCCAGCATAGTGATTTGCCGTGTTGTATTGTAAAATTATTTTGACAAGGGGTTTGGGGGAGATACTGTTAAAAAGATCAATTCTAAGTCAGGACCAGGTTTTTGAAAGACTTGATCGTATTTTGCATGTGATGCTTGTAAAAAAAAATGGGTTTGCGTGGTCTTGGCCATGGTCTTGAATTTTTGATACATCCTTCGCCCTCCCCAATTCTGGATTGCATAGTAGCAGGAAAGGAGGTACATAGTACATGATACGAAAAACAAGTACAAATACATACACATTTTAAAAAATTAAAAAATTAGAGAGATACCTTGCTCTCTCTCCCTTTCCTTATTGTGTTTTATATATAACTCTACACAATATTCAGTTTGCGGTTTTCCACATCGATATTTTTCATGCTCTACTAATTTAACTCTAAGTCTCTTAGAAATAAACATATATATTTCATTTCAAGATGTATAAAGAATAGAAGATAGAAACAAAAGTAAAAGAGTGCAAATTATTATAAATATATTTCTTTCCAAGTCGTACACATAAACCTTTTATTGGATCTCGAAGATCCAATCTTTGTCCAATTTTAATCTATGTATATTATTGCATGTCCAACTAAAGGAAAAAAATTCATTTTTATTCTTGCAATAGCTCCTCTATTCTATTTTAACTCTCTCCCTCTCCTCTTTTATTCTTCTTGCTGAAAATCTGACCCTCCTGATGCGTCCATTTGTTAAAAAGCAACTTTTGAACAATTAATAGCAGGACCGACAGCAACAGATGCTGTCCTCACACGACACACTAAACCGACTACGGCAAGGTTAGCATGTTGTATGGATCTAATCCTGTAGCTGAATTGCAAGGACACCCAAATATTGTGCGTAAATGGTTCAACGAACGATGCATGCGCAGGAATATCCTACGAAAATAGACTAACAATCCTGGGTCTAGAAAGCCTAGAACTACGGCGCCTAAAACACGATTTACGTTTTGCCCACAAGATCATATGCTGCAACGTCCTACCGGTCAATGACTACTTCAGCTTCAACCGCAACAACACAAAAGCACGCAACAGATTCAAACTTAATACGAACCGCTCCAAACTTGATTGTAAAAAAATATGACTTTAACAATCGAGTTGTCGAAGCGTGGAACTCATTACCGGACTCAATAGTGTCAACCCCTAACCCCCAACATTTCTCCCTTAGACTCTCCACGATTGACCTCTCCAGGTTCCTAAGAGGCCAGTAAGGGGTGTACATAAGTGCAATGGTGTGTCTTTCGTCCCCTGTCCAATTGTCCTTCCTTTATCTCACTTATCATATATATTTTCTTCCTTTCATATATCTTCTCTTCTATTTTCACTTTTATCCTTATATATATTACTTCAAGTTTATTTTCTTCCTATGTATTTGTGTATTGGACAAATGAATAAATAAATAAATAAAATAAAATCCCAGGTGTACTTTTAACATGTTCGAAGGGGAGCCCACCTTATCCGAGGGTCCAAGTTTCATTTTTATAATGCTTTCTTTTTCTTTTTTTAATTGCATTAATTTGGAAGCGGCAGAATAATGAACAGAGCGAGAGCAAACACGGAACGCAAATTTAAACTTTGCCTTCCCTCTGGCAATTAGGAGGAAAATCTGGTGTTGGCTTCAGAGAAAAATCTAACATCCGAGCCAAGGATGGATTCTCCCTTGGCCTAAAGAGCAGGGGAAGAAAATGTCCCAATTGTGCCTTTGTACGGAGGGGGAGTGTAGCCACGCTCCCATTTAATGAGAGACCTCGGCACCTATTTGTTATCTGGCGGGACCCAGGGGAAGAGCCTTCTCTGTGGTGGCCCCGGCCCTTTGGAATCAACTCCCTCCGGAGATTCGAACTGGCCCCACCCTCCTTGCCTTCTGCAAGACTCTGAAGACCTATCTATGTCGCCAGGCATGGGGTAATTGATGTACCCCCTTTTGGCTAGTAAGATTTATGTGTGATTATGGTTGGGTAGTATTGACTGGTTTTAAATGATAATGGGTTTTTAGCTTTAGTTTTAATTATTGGATTTGTGCTGCATTGTTTATTGTTATTGTGAGCCGCCCCGAGTCTTTGCAGAGGGGCGGCATAGAAATCTAATAAATTATTATTATTTGTTCCTATTAATCATGAGTATGCTTCAGTGGTGGCATTCAATTTTTTAAAATTAGTGGCCCTGTGGGCGTGGATTGGCGGGCAGTTCTGTAATTCTAAAATTCTAATTAGAAACATAGAAACATAGAAGTCTGACGGCAGAAAAAGACCTCATGCTCCATCTCGTCTGCCCTTATACTATTTTCTGTATTTTATCTTAGGATGCATATTTGTTTATCCCAGGCATGTTTAAATTCATCTACCACATCTGCTGGAAGTTTGTTCCAAGGATCTACTACTCTTTCAGTAAAATAATATTTTCTCATGTTGCTTTTGATCTTTCTCCCAACTAACTTCAGATTGTGCCCCCTTGTTCTTGTGTTCACTTTCCTATTAAAAACACTTCCCTCCTGGACCTTATTTAACCCTTTAACATATTTAAATGTTTCGATCATGTCCCCCCTTTTCCTTCTGTTCTAATTCTAATTCTAATTCTAATTCTAATTCTAATTCTAATAATTCTAATTCTAATTCTAATAATTCTAATTCTAATTCTAATTCTAATTCTAATTCTAATAATTCTAATTCTAATTCTAATTCTAATAATTCTAATTCTAATTCTAATTCTAATTCTAATAATTCTAATTCTAATTCTAATAATTCTAATTCTAATAATTCTAATTCTAATTCTAATTCTAATTCTAATAATTCTAATTCTAATTCTAATAATTCTAATTCTAATTCTAATAATTCTAATTTTAATTCTAATTCTAATTCTAATAATTCTAATTCTAATTCTAATTCTAATAATTCTAATTCTAATTCTAATTCTAATAATTCTAATTCTAATTCTAATAATTCTAATTCTAATTCTAATTCTAATAATTCTAATTCTAATTCTAATTCTAATTCTAATAATTCTAATTCTAATTCTAATAATTCTAATTCTAATTCTAATTCTAATAATTCTAATTCTAATTCTAATAATTCTAATTCCAATTCCAATTCCAATTCCAATTCCAATTCTAATTCTAATTCTAATAATTCATTCCATTCCATTCTTAGCATATCGCATGAACTCAGCCAGTGAATACACAGCAGAGTAAAGGTGACGGAGGGACCCTTGGTACTTTCTGAACTTGGCTGTTTTCTTGCAGACATTATATGACTCAAAGTAGGGGCAGGATGATGCCAGACGAGATTGCACCCAGGTGAATATGAGGAGGGTTGGGCCAAATGTACCTTACGGCTCTTGCCATAAAATTTTTCCAAGCGCTACTCAGACTTTCTTTCGCAACAGCTTGGGCAATTATCTCTTTGAATCATCTCTTACCGCAGGAGCCGTTGGATAAATGGAGGAGGAGAAGCAACCTAGCATTTTGATACAAAAGAAATTACCTTCTGGAGGATAGAAATATTAATACAGTAATACCTCATCTTACGAACTTAATTGGTTCCCGGAGGAGGTTCATAAGGCGAAAAGTTTGTAAGACGAAACAATGTTTTCCATAGGAAACAATGTAAAATCAATTAATGCATGCAAGAAACACCCCCCCCTCCAACAAAAATGGCGCTCCGCTGGGCGCCGCTGCCCCGCTGTCGCCTTTTCTTGGCGTCCTCGCGAACCCGAATGCCAAACCTGAACTTTTGCCAAACTTCCGGGTTCGGCATTCAGGAGGCCGCCGAGAAGCCCTGCTGACTGGCTGTCGCCTTTTGAAACAGCCGGGGGGCTTCTCGGCGTTCTCCCGAATGCCGAACCCGGAAGTTCGGCAAAAGTTCAGGTTTGGCGTTCGAGTTCGCGAGGACGCTGAGAAGCCCCGCCGCCCATCTCTCAGCTTTGCAAAAGAGCCGCGGAGCTGTCGGCCAGTCGGGAGGCTCAAACAGAGGTGGGGAATCCCAATAGGCCAATCCTAGAATACAGCTCGCCTGTATGGAACCCACATTGCATATCTGACATCAACACAATTGAGAGAGTCCAAAAACAAAACAATGGAAAGACGAAAATATCCCGACAACTTTAACTATTATTAGTAAAATCATGGAATGTGCTGAATTATCCAAAATGACAATGGAAATACAAAATAAAAATGATTCCGAGTTCTACAAGGCCTGGGAGAAGTGGTATAGATGGTTATCCAACGTTAAAAACAATAAAACAGAAACCAACTGAGAACCTTTCATTCCACAACAAAGGAAAAACATATACAACAAAAGCATCGATCAAAAGCTAATCACATCCTCTGTCTGAGTTTAATTCCCCTGATACTTATCTATAACCTACTAACAACATAACTCACAACTATCTCTTAATATACATATCCACCATGTATAACTAAATAACACGTCGTCAAAATACATACGCCTGCTACACCCCCCTTCCCTTTCCCTATCCAAATCTCCTCTTATCTTATCTATCTCTTAATATCTATATTACTGTACTACTTTATTTTTAAACCAACATATATAATAGATATGAAATTACACAATTTTAAATATTGAATATAACAAGAATATGCACAATCAAATGTTTGAAATTGATATATAATAAGTTATATGTGTTACTTCAAAAGATGTTTCTTGCTTTGTAACCCTTTTACTTTTCTGCATCCCCATTCCCCTCTCTCCTTTTCTTAATAAATTAATAAACTTTATTTTAAAAAAAAAGAGAGTCCAGAAATATTTCACAAGAGTCCTTCATTCCTCTTCTCACAACAAAATACCTTACTCTGCCAGAGTTGAAATTCATGGTTTAGACAACTTACAACTCCGTTGTCTCCGTTCCGACTTAATTATACTTCATAAAACCATATACCAAAATGTCCTACCTGTTAACCACTACTTCACCTTCAACCGCAACAACACACGAGCACGAAATCGATTTTAAACTAAATGTCAACCGCTCCAAACTTGACTGCAAAAAAATACGACTTCAGTCATAGAGTAATCAACGCCTGGAATGCACTCCCTGATTCTGTGGTTTCTACTCCTAACCCCAAAACCTTTAACCTTAGACTAGTGTTTCCCAACTTTGGCATCTTGAAGAGATCCGGACTTCAACTCCCAGAATTCCCCAGCCAGCATTCGCTGGCATTCGCTGGCTGGGGAATTCTGGGAGTTGAAGTCCGGATCTCTACATGGGGTTACCTTTGAAAAGTGTTTGGAAACTTCAGATCGTGCAGAATGCAGCTGCGAGAGCAGTCATGGGCTTCGCTAGGTATGCCCATGTTACACCAACACTCGCAGTCTGCATTGCTTGCCGATCAGTTTCCGGTCACAATTCAAAGTGTTGGTTATGACCTATAAAGCCCTTTATGGCATCGGGCCAGAATATCTCCGGGACCGCCTTCTGCCGCACGAATCCCAGCGACCGATTAGGTCCCACAGAGTTGGCCTTCTCCGGGTCCCATCGACTAAACAATGCTGTTTGGCGGGACCCAGGCGAAGAGCCTTCTCTGTGGCGGCTCCGACCCTCTGGAACCAGCTCCCCCCAGAGATTAGAACTGCCCCCACCCTCCTCGCCTTTTGTAAACTCCTTAAAACCCACCTTTGCCGTCAGGCATGGGGGAATTTAGATATACCTTCCCCCTAGGCCTATACAATTTATGCATGGTATGTTTGTTTGTGTGTATGTTTGGTTTTTAATAAGGGTTTTTAGTAATTTAAATATTAGATTTGTTATACAGTGTTCCCTCGCTTTTCGCGGGTGATGCGTTCCGAGACCGCCCGCGAAAGGTGAATTTCCGCAAAGTAGAGATGCGGAAGTAAATACACTATTTTTGGCTATGAACAGTATCACAAACCTTCCCTTAACACTTTAAACCCCTAAATTGCAATTTTCCATTCCCTGAGCCACCATTTAGATTATTACTCACCATGTTTATTTATTAAAGTTTATTAAAAAAAAAAAAGCAGACAAAAGTTTGGCGATGACATATGACGTCATCGGGTGGGAAAAAACGTGGTATAGGGGAAAAACCCGCGAAGTATTGTTTAATTCATATTTTTGAAAAACCGTGGTATGGACTTTTCGCGAAGTTTGAACCCGCGAAAATCGAGGGAACACTGTATGCTGTTTTTATTATTGTTGTTAGCCGCCCCGAGTCTACGGAGAGGGGCGCCATACAAATCTAATAAATAAATAAATAAATAAATAAATAAATCTCTTCAAGATGCCAAGGTTGGGAAACACTGCCTAAGACTATCTACACTACCATGCTCTTTTGAGATTGAAGTATGCGAGTGATGAGGTTTCATTGCCCTCCCATCTCTGCCTCTTTTCCTGTTATTGTTTCTTTCCCAAAGTAGGTCTTTCTCTCCTTTTTTATGCCTCGGCTGGGAGTATTTATGTGGCTGGCGCAGACCGAAGGGATGACTCTCCCTGCATAGATCATCCCCGCAGCCGTAAAAGATGGCAGAAGGAAATAAGCTTAGTGCCCAGGAAAGGGGAAATTGGGGCAGGGGAAAAACAGATGATTGAAAACATTTCAGATTTCTCTTTCGGCCGGGGAAAAAAAAAAGACTTCTCTTTTCTCAACAGCCGATCCCAGGGCAGCCCTGCCTCCGTTTTGCTCCTGATTAAATCGGCCTCGGTAGCTTTTCATGTATTTATTAGGCTCTCGCAGTTGAGCTCGGGGAGGGGGGAGGGAAGAGGCCTAGGATGTGTTCCCATGACAGCCCCTATACATCATCGGGACAATTTGTCCTGCAGAAGCAAAGGCTTGTCAAGGTCTTTCTCACAAGGATGGGCTGCAAGCAAGCAAAGGAAAACAAAGCAAGCGAGCGAAGCAAGCAAGGACCTGGGGAAGGCCGACTGTGGGAAATAACCGGCCGCTGAGATACGTGAGGCAGAAGACGGTCCTGGAGATAATCTGGTCCTAAGCCATGTAGGCAGTAATGGGCAGCCAAAATTTTTACTGTCAGTGAGGACCCAGATTGTTGGGGGCAAGAGGCTGAGTCTGTAAACTGCTTGGAGAGGTCTGTATAAGCACTATGAAGCAGTATATAAGTCTAAGAGCCTATTCTATTCTATTCTATTCTATTCTATTCATTTATTCCATTCCATTCATTTTTCTTTTCTCTTCTTCTATTCCATTCTCTATACCATTCCATTCCATTCTATTCATTTATCTTCTCTTATTCCACTCATTTCTCTTCTCTTCTCTTATTCTTCTCCATTCCATTCCATTCTTCATTTCTCTTCTCCTTTTCCATTCTATTCTATTCCATTCTCTATTCCATTCTATTCATTTCTCTTCTCTTATTCTATTCCATTCCATTCTTCATTTCTCTTCTCCTTTTCCATTCTATTCTATTCTATTCCATTCTATTCATTTCTCTTCTCTTCTCTTATTCTTCTCCATTCCATTCTTCATTTCTCTTCTCCTTTTCCATTCTATTCTATTCCATTCTCTATTCCATTCTATTCATTTCTCTTCTCTTCTTCTATTCCATTCCATTCTTCATTTCTGTTCATTTATCTCCTCTCCTCTCTTCTCCTCTCCTTCTTCCATTCCTTTCCATTCTTCTTTTCTCCTCTCTTCTCCTCTCCACCCCATTCCATTCCAAAGTGGCTTAGAAAAAGAGCTGATTGTGGAGAGGCTGTTTTGGGCAGCACCGCTACAAGGGGGTGGGTGGGTGGGTGGGGTGTCAGTCTCTGGCTCCCGTCCTTATAAGAGGATCAAACTGCTGTAGTACAGTCGGTTTCTGTAGGCTCGGCCAGAGTTTTAAATTACAGTAGCCGCACTCCAAACCTGAGCCTCACCTTTCAACAAAGAAAAGCTTTATTGGGGCCGTCCTAGAAAAGAGCTACGGATCCGTCCTGCCCCAAAATAAACACAGCAAGGGCAGGGTGACGAGCACAAGGCCTCCTTCTCTCCAGGCTGCTTTCAGGCTGCTCCTTGTTTGCTCCCATCCAGGCACAAGCAGCAAGTCCCACACCCAACCAGGTCGCGTTGGAAGTTGAGATTTCTGCCGACGGAGAGAGACCCACCTCATTTTCCGAGTGCAGCTCTTGGAGGACAAGTAGTTCTCGACTTACGACAGTTTGTTTAGGGACAATTCAAAGTTATAAATGTTTGGAAACTTCAGATCGTGCAGAATGCAGCTGCGAGAGCAATCGTGGGCTTTCACAAATATGCCCATGTTACACCAACACTCCGCAGTCTGCATTGGTTGCCGATCAGTTTCCGGTCACAATTCAAAGTGTTGGTTATGACCTATAAAGCCCTTCATGGCACCGGACCAGACTATCTCAGGGGCCGCCTTCTGCTGCAAGAATCCCAGCGACCAGTTAGGTCCCACAGAGTGGGTCTTCTCCGGGTCCCGTCAACTAAACAATGTCGCTTGGCGGGACCCAGGGGAAGAGCCTTCTATGTGGCGGCCCCGACCCTCTGGAACCAACTCCCCCAGAGATTAGAATTGCCCCCACCCTCCTTGCCTTTCGTAAGCTCCTTTAAACCCACCTCTGCCGTCAGGCATGGGGGAATTGAGATCCTCTTTCCCCAATAAATAAATGAATGAATGAATGAATGAATGAATGAATGAATCAATGAATGAATCAATGAATCAATGAATCAATGAATGAATCAATAAATCAATGAATCAATGAATCAATGAATCAATGAATGAATGAATCAATGAATCAATGAATCAATGAATCAATGAATCAATGAATCAATAAATCAATGAATGAATGAATCAATGAATCAATGAATGAATGAATGAATGAATCAATGAATCAATGAATCAATGAATCAATGAATCAATGAATCAATGAATCAATGAATAAATAAATAAATAAATATTCCGCCTCCTGGCTGCCCGCGCGCGCATTCATGCAGTGATGAAAATTCTCATTTTTTTAAAAAAAAAACAAGACAAAAATAAGATGGTGGCATATGTGCAGCGACTAACCGTACTTCTGTCGACTGCAGATTCTCCATAAACTGTACACAAGCGTTTGTGAATGCTCCCAACAATTTCTTTCTCTGCATTGAGAAATTCAAGGATGACACCCTGCTTGTAACGTACATCACTTACAGGTGCCATTTCGAAACACTGCTGCAGCTACGCTGTCTTTCTGAAGAAACGCAAAATTTACACACACACTCCTGACAATTCAAATAATGTATAGTGGTACCTCTACCTAAGAACTCCTCTACTTAAGAACTTTTTTAGATATGAACTGAGTGTTCAAGATTTTTCTGCCTCTTCTGCCCAAGGAGCTGCTGATACAGTTCTACAGAGGAATCATTGAGTCTGTCATCTGCACCTCTATAACTGTCTGGTTTGGTGCTGCAACCCAACAGGACCGACACAGACTTCAGAGGAGAATCAGAACTGCAGAAAAAACAATTGCTGCCAACCTGCCTTCCATTGAGGACCTGTATAATGCACGAGTCAAAAAGAGGGCGGGGAAAATATTGACTGACCCCTCACATCCTGGACACAAATTGTTTCAACTCCTACCCTCAAAACGTCGCTACAGAGCATTGCACACCAAGACAACTAGACACAAGAACAGTTTTTTCCCGAACGCCATCACTCTGCTAAACAAATAATTCCCTCAACACTGTCAGACTTTCTACTAAATCTGCACTTCTATTCTACTAGTTTTTCTCATCATTCCTTTCACCCATTTCCTCCCATGTTGACTGTATGACTGTAACTTGTTGCTTATATCCTAAGATTTTTATTAATCTTGCTTCTTCATTGCTTATTTGAGCCCTATGACAATCATTAAGTGTCGTACCACATGATTCTTGACAAATGTATATTTTATTTGATGTACGCTGAGAGCATATGTACCAAGACAAATTATTTATTGTTATTTATTGGATTTGTATGCCGCCCCTCTCCGCAGACTCGAGGCGGCTAACAACAGTGGTAGAACAACATGAACAATCCAATTAATAAAAACAACTAAAAAACCCTTATTATAAAAAACCAAACATACACACAAACATACCATGCATAACTTGTAATAGCCTAGGGGGAAAGGATAACTTAACTCCCCCATGCCTGGTGACAAAGGTGGGTCTTAAGTAATTTGCGAAAGACAAGGAGGGTGGGGGCCGTTCTAATCTCTGGGGGGAGTTGGTTCCAGAGGGCCGGGGCCGCCACAGAGAAGGCTCTTCCCCTGGGGCCCGCCAAACGACATTGTTTGGTCGACGGGACCCGGAGAAGGCCAACTCTGTGGGGCCTTATCGGCCGCTGGGATTCGTGCGGTAGAAGGCGGTTCCGGATATATTCTGGCCCAATGCCATGTAGGGCTTTAAAGGTCATTACCAACACTTTGAATTGTGACCGGAAACCGATCGGCAGCCAGTGCAGGCCGCGGAGTGTTGCAGAAACGTGAGCAAATCTAGGGAGCCCCACGATGGCTCTCGCGGCCGCATTCCTTGTGTGTCCAATCCCACTTGGCCAATAAAATTATATTCTATTCTATTAATGTTGTGATTCAGCCTGAGGCTCCTCAGGGACCGGCTGGATCTCTGCCGGATCCATGCCCAGAGGAGGAGGACAGTGAACAGAAGGGGGAGGACCAGGCAGACGGGGGAGAGGAACGTCAGGAAGAGGAGGAGGGAGAGCAGCCTGAGACCCCCAGGGGGGGGGCTCTCCCCAGCTAGTAGCCTGGATTCATTGGATGAAGACGCACAGGCTATAATAGACATGAGGCAGCGACGTGCAGCTCAAAGACGGGGCCAATTAGAAAGGTATTTCCATCCCTGAATTGGCAACAGCTGGGTTTGGGTGTGGTTCTCCTCAGCAGGGTTGAAAAGGCAGGCCCGCCCTTACAGTCTTGTGGAGAGTTATCAACTGGGAGTCCTGTGACCTTGCTTCGATTCTCGGCGTCTCTGATCTTGGCTTGTGGCCTAGAAGTCTGGAAGACTTGGGGGAGGCGTGGGTTTTATTATCTCTAGCGTTGTTTTTGCCAGCAAGAATCCTGTTTTATTGCCTGGCCTTCGTGAAACCTCTGTGAAGCTTCATCGTGTTCCTGTCTGTAAGAACAGTTTTTGTTACCTGTGTTTGCTTTGAATTATATAAACTGCCGTTGCTTTTTACCAGTGTGTTTGGCTCCTCTTTTTGGTTGGTGTTGGCATCTGGGGGGACCCAGACAGAACAATTAAGAACCATTTTCTACTTAAGAACCTGAGCTACCAGTTCTACCTCTGGTTTGGGGGTGGTCAAAAACCCAGGAGAATCGTGGTAGGCCCCTTTTCAGCACTGTACTGAAAAGGCGAAAGCTTTTACGAGCTGCAGCTGCCTTTTAATGAAATCCCTGGGTTGGGAAAGGGTTGCCAAACTGCTCCTGATTTTTTTTGGCTCCCGTTTCTACCCACCCACCTTTAATGGGTGTGCAGTCTTGCCAGCTGCCCTGGCCTTCAGCGATAGCACGTGCCTGAAAAAAACGATCAAAAGAATTATGATGTACGGCTCAAATGAAACGAAGCTTTTCTGCCTTTGAGATTCCAAGGTCCTCTTAAGAGAGAGCTGGGAACATCCTAGGACACCCCCAGAGCTGGGTCGCGATTGTGGAAGAAGATATGGAGCACGAGTAGAATTTTAATAATAGATGCATATTGAATTACCTAAAAGGTGAAGGATTTTGTATCAGAGAAACTCTAAGCCAGTGTTTCCCAACCTTGGCAACTTGAAGATACGATATTTGGACTTCAACTCCCAGAATTCCCCAGCCAGCATTTGCTGGCTGGGGAACTCTGGGAGTTGAAGTCCAAATATCTTCAAGTTGCCAAGGTTGGGAAACACTGCTCTAAGCAACTGAACTGCAGAGGGAGTTACTCAGTGGAGGAGGTAACAGATTAACTACGGCGCCTAAAACGCGATTTGAGTATTGCCCACAAGATCATATGCTGCAATGTCCTACCGGTCAATGACTACTTCAGCTTCAACCGCAACAACACAAGAGCACGCAACACATTCAAACTTAATACAAACCGCTCCAAACTTGACTGTAAAAGATATGACTTTAACAATCGAGTTGTTGAAGCGTGGAACTCATTACCGGACTCAATAGTGTCAACCCCTAACCCCCAACATTTCTCCCTTAGACTCTCCACGATTGACCTCTCCAGGTTCCTAAGAGGCCAGTAAGGGGTGTACATAAGTGCAATGGTGTGTCTTTCGTCCCCTGTCCAATTGTCTTTCCTTAATCTCATATATCATATATATTTTCTTCCTTTCATATATCTTCTCTTCTATTTTCACTTTTATCCTTATATATATTACTTCATGTTTATTTTCTTCCTATGTACCGGTATTTGTGTATTGGATAAGTAAGTAAGTAAGTAAGTAAGTAAGTAAGTAAGTAAGTAAACAAACAAACAAACAAACAAACAAATAAATAAAGGAAGGGACCTTGCAGGTCATCTAGTTCAACCCCCTGCCCAACAGGACCCTACCGTACCCTCTAACCTTTACCTAGGATTGAACTCACAACCTCCTCTATGTGAGGAAAGAGCTCTAACTCCTAGGCCACAGAAGCTGGTTCTGCTTCTAGGCCACAGCAGCAGGTATTAGCCTAGGTAGCATTAGATAAGTAGCATAAGTTTAAAATAAAGAATTGTATGTATAGAAATGATTAAAAACAACAAATTTAGAAGACGCACTGACAGTTTTAAAGTGTAGGGGAACAAGTTATCGGTCATTTTCCACTTACACACCTGAGCCTCTGAAACTGTAACCTGAAAAGCCTCTGTGGGGCCTCTCTAGGAATCTCCTGGGAGGAAAAAGGGGCGGAAAAGGCGGGGATAAGCCTCCGTGGGGCCTCTCTAGGAATCTCCTGGGAGGAAAAAGGGGCGGAATAGGCGGGGAGAAGCCTCCATGGGGCCTCTCTAGGAATCTCCTGGGAGGAAAAAGGTGTGGAAAAGGTGGGGAGAAGCCTCTGTGGAGCCTCTCTAGGAATCTCCTGGGAGGAAAAAGGTGCGGAAAAGGCAGGGAGAAGCCTCCGTGGGGACTCTCTAGGAATCTCCTGGGAGGAAATAGGGGTGGAATAGGCGGGGAGAAGCCTCCGTGGGGCCTCTCTAGGAATCTCCTGGGAGGAAAAAGGGGCGGAATAGGCGAGGAGAAGCCTCCGTGGGGCCTCTCTAGGAATCTCCTGGGAGGAAAAAGGTGTGGAAAAGGTGGGGAGAAGCCTCCGTGGAGCCTCTCTAGGAATCTCCTGGGAGGAAAAAGGTGCGGAAAAGGCAGGGAGAAGCCTCCGTGGGGACTCTCTAGGAATCTCCTGGGAGGAAATAGGGGTGGAATAGGCGGGGAGAAGCCTCCGCGGGGCCTCTCTAGGAATCTCCTGGGAGGAAAAAGGGGCGGAAAAGGCAGGGAGAAGCCTCCGTGCAACCTCTCTAGGAATCTCCTGGGAGGAAAAAAAGGCGGAAAAGGTGGGGAGAAGCCTCCGTGGAGCCTCTCTAGGAATTTCCTTGGAGGAAAAAGGGCCTCCATCCTCTCTGTGGTTTCCCCAATCACACACAGTTTGCTTTTACATTGATTCCTATGGGAAAAATTGCTTCTTCTTACAAACTTTTCTACTTAGCAACCTGGTCACGGAACGGATTAAGTTCCTAAGTAGAGGTACCACTGTATATATATATATGTATATATAAACCCCAAAAGGATTCTCAATGGAAAAATGAGGTTTAGCAAATACAATCCCTCCCCTTCCCTTAACGCACTGACTCCAATTCCTATTTTATTTGCTCCAATTATAGTTTATAGTTTATTAGATTTGTATGCCGCCCCTCTCGGAAGACTAGTAGCACAGGGGTCTTTTATTTTAATGAACATCATCTAGAACCTGCTCTTCAATTATCTCCATTGGAGGGGAGACCCGCTCACCCAAATCCCACCCTTCCTTTCTTCCTTGTCAATGATTATAGCTTTATTTTAATGTCGGTTTTAAAGCCGCAGAGTGTTGGTTTTGATAACAGCAGGCTGCCAATTGGCAGGGATGGTGCCATGCAACTTTCCTTCAAATCAGGTCAATTGTGTTGCCATGGTGAGAGGCTGTGATCTCATAAAGAATGGAATTATCAGATTATGAGCAGAACCCAGAGATTCCCATGAACAAAAAGTGGAAATGGGAGGTGGCCAGGGGATCAGTCAGGGATCCCGTTAGGAAGAGATCTCTGCAGGGAGAGAAAATTATCCCTCTGGCTTAATTCAGTATGATCTAGGGAAGAAAGCACCCGGCTAGACACTGGGAGGCTGTGAGTTGTAGTTGTGCCTTAGCCTGACTTAGCACAGCTGGATGTCTTTGAGCCAGTGGTTCTCTCTCAGCCAAACCCACCTCTCAAGGTTGTTGTGAGACTCTAGAAAGAGTGCAGAGAAGAGCAACAAAGATGATTAGGGGACTGGATGAGCTAAAACATATGAAGAATGGTTGCAGGAACTGGGCATGGCTAGTTTAATGAAAAGAAGGACTGGGGTGACTTTCTTTCTTTCTTTCTTTCTTTCTTTCTTTCTTTCTTTCTTTCTTTCTTTCTTTCTTTCTTTCTTTCCTCCCTCCTTCCTTCCTTCCTTCCTTTCTTCCCTCCCTCCTTTCTTTCTTTCCTCCCTCCCTTCCTCTCTCTCTCTGTCTCTTCCTTCCCTCCCGCCTTCCTTCCTTCCTTCCCTCCTTCCCTCCTTTCTTTCTTCCCTCCCTCCCTCTCTCTCTCTCTTCCTTCCCTCCCTCCCACCCTCCCTTCCTTGTTCCTTCCTTCCCTCCCTCCCTCCTTCCTTTCTTCCCTCCCTCCCTCCCTCTCCCTCCCTCTCCCTCCTTCCCTCCCTCCCTCCTTCCCTCCCTCCCTTCTTCCCTCCCTCCCTCCTTTCTTTCTTTCTTTCTTTCTTTCTTTCTTCCTTTAATTTCTATGCTGCCTTCCTCAAGTGACTCAGGGCGGCGTACAACATTCTAAATGTCAACAATATATATGAGAAATCTAATTATTTTAAAAAACATATACAGAATTAATAAAAAAATCTAAAACCCCTTATGCAGTTATCCACATTCATCCAATTCAATCATTCATATCAGGTGGGGACAATCTCGTGGCTCACGGCCCCCATGCCCACCGGCAGAGGTAGGTATTCAAAGCTTTACGAAAGACCAGGAGGGAGGGGGCGCTACATATCTCTGGAGGGAGTTTGTTCCAGAGGGCCAGGGCCACTACAGAGAAGGCTCTTCCCCTAGGCCCCGCAGATGGAGCCATGTGCTATGCAAATAAGGCCTCAGAGATGCAAGATACATAGAAGGAGTTGAGAGGATTGGTGTGTTAAGTCTGCCTTTCCCAGCCTGGATATTTGGCACCCACCAAATGTCCCAGAACGCAAAGAATTTCAACAAGAGTCGTGGTGGCATAGTGGTTAGAATGCAATATTGTGGGCTAATTCTGTCAAATGTCAGCAGTTCGATCCTGTCGGGCTCATAGTTGAGCCAGCCATCCATCCTTCCAAAGTCAGTAAAATGGGGACACAGATTGTTGGGGGGGGGGAAAGGCTGACAATATAAACTACTTAGAGAGAGCTGTAAAGCACTGTGAAGCAGTATACAAGTCTAAGTCTAACAATGTCGCTTGGCGGGACCCAGGGCAAGAGCCTTCTCTGTGGCGGCTCCGGCCCTCTGGAACCAACTCCCCCCAGAGATTAGAATTGCCCCCACCCTGCTTGCCTTTCGTAAGCTTCTTAAAACCCACCTCTGCCGCAAGGCATGGGGGAACTGAGATATTTATTTATTTATTTATTTATTTGTTTGTTTGTTTGTTTATTTATTTGTTTGTAATGACTTTGTTTGTATATGACTTCCCCCTAGGCCTTTACAATTTTATGCATGGTATGTCTGTATGTATGTTTGGTTTTATAATAAGGGTTTAAACTGTTTTAATATTGGATTGTTATATGCTGTTTTTATTACTGTTGTTAGCCGCCCAAACAAACAAACAAATAAATGCTATTGATATCTTCCTTCCTTCCTTCCTTCCTTCCTTCCTTCCTTCCTTCCTTCCTTCCTTCCTTCCTTCCGTCCTCCCTCCCTCCCTCCCTGCAATTGGAATGCAGATTAATATTTCAGACTGACTCTGCTCACTGCCAAGAGTTCAATTCTGACTGGCTCAAGGTTGACTCATCCTTCCATCCTTCCGAGGTGGGTGAAATGGGGACCCAGATTGTTGGGGGCAATGGGCTGATTCTGTAAACAAAGAGAGCTGTAGAACACTGTGAAGTGGTATATAAGTCTAAGTGCTATTGCTTTGCTATTGGGAATTCTGTATCTTTCCTTCAAGATGCAGAACAGGAAGAGCATTGTTAGTCTTACCTACTCCGGAAAGACGCAGTTTAGATTTGGTTTATAACTGTTGATTTTAATTCAGCAGGAGCTCTTGTTAGAGGAAGCGTTCCTGAGCATAAGCAGGGTGCTGAAAGAATAGGAAATATGCAAATGGAGAACATCCCATTAACAAAGCAAAATATGCTCATGAAATAGTTTTCTTGGATACAGGCAGACAATTAAATATATTTGAAGCAAAAGCTAGACTTATTAAGAAATACACGAGGTTGGAAAAACCTCACTCTTAACCAAACTAGATTTTGAAGAGAAGTAGGGAAGAGCAGAAACTTAGATAATATTTGAGCTAAACTGTTAATACTAAGTATAGTATATTTAACTAGCTGTAAGCAGGAGAGAAAGGCCAATAGAAACAGGGATGCTTTTCCTTTTCAATCTCCAGCCATTTTTCTTAATGGTTAAAACAGCTTGGAAACCATCTCTTAGGAGCCCATTATGGGAATCAAACATGCCATATTTTATGGGTTAGCTTTGGTCAATCAAACCAAAGCTCCCATAATCCTACATAGCTTCTGCTCTGGCAATCTCACACTACTTACCAGAGCTTACAAAACTTTCGCCAGACCCATCCTCGAATACAGCTCATCTGTTTGGAACCCATATCGCATCTCAGATATTAACACCCTTGAAAATGTCCAAAGATACTTAACAAGAAGAGCCCTTCGCTCCTCCACTCGAAACAGAATACCCTACGAGACTAGACTTTCAATCCTGGGCCTAGAAAGTTTAGAACTAAGACACCTTAAACAAGATCTAAGTATTGCCCACAAGATCATATGCTGCAACGTCCTGCCTGTCGGCGACTACTTCAACTTCAACCACAACAACACAAGAGCACACAACAGATTTAAAGTTAATATTAACCGCTCCAAACTTGACTGTAAAAAATATGACTTCAGTAACCGAGTTGTCGAAGCGTGGAACTCATTACCGGACTCCATAGTGTCATCCCCAAACCCCCAACACTTTACCCTTAGATTATCTACGGTTGACCTATCCAGATTCCTAAGAGGTCAGTAAGGGGCAAGTACAAGTGCACTAGAGTGCCTTCCGTCCCCTGTCCTATTGCTCTCCTATATCTCCTATACCTTTCTTCTATTCCTATATCTCTTCTTCTATTCTTTCATTGATATGTTCTATTACTATATCTTCTTTTCTATTATTTCTTAGATATATTTTACTATGAGTATCTCCTCTATAACCTTCATCATGTATTTTACTATGAGTATATAGATATATACCCCCTAAAACCCTCATTGTGTATTGGACAAAATAAATAAATAATAAATAAATAAATCTGTAGCTTTTAATGCAACATCAGGATTTTAAAAGTATCCTATGCAATCCTGAGCCAGAAGCAAAGCTTACTATGGTAGCTAATTCCAACAAAGCCTTGACCCATTCTTTTCCAAAAAGAAAAGTGTTTGTAAAAGAAGTGGCTCTACTCCATGTTGAAATGATGAAGTACAGACGGAGGCAGGGAACTGCACAATTATCAAGATAGTTTTTGGAATTGTCCACACCAATGTGGGACCTTTTCCGTTTTTATATATGTTATTGGAGGGGCTACTCCAACATGGAGTAGGGCCACACCCATACACATGCATATATCATAACTTTTAAAGAAAGTAAAAATAAACAAATAACTAACAGTCAAGAGAGAGAGGATATATAGAAAGAAAGCAGAAAGAAATAAAAAAATAAAAAATATAGAAACAAACATAAAAAGAGTAACTTTTGACTTTTTTACAATACATATCAATAAACTTGAGTTCAACCCTTGCTCTACAATTACAATGTACTCTTCTCTCCCCCCCCCCCCCAATCTATAAATATTACTACTACTTTTACTGCCCTTGTATCAAGGGGGCTGTGCAGAAATCACAGGCTGCCCGCAAGCAGTTCAGGACATTTTTTCAACCCTTATATGAAGAGACTCCAAAAATTAAATCAATATATTATCAAAGAAGAGAATCTGCTCTTTCTAATGGTGCTAAATTGAAGAAGATTGAAGCAGGGCATCAAATTTGACAAAAACTCATTAAATACCAACTTTGAACTCTTATATTTTTTCAACAACTTGAAGGAAAGTGCTGCAAATTGGAAGTCCCCATTGCAGCTGTGTACTGAGTACACCTGCCAAAAATCAACCTGAAAGGTCAAGTAGTTTTGAAATTACACCAGCCTGGAGATTGCTGTAAATTCATTTTTGATTGTTTTTTTTTTGCAAAGTTTGAGCCTGAACCATGTAAAAAGTAAGAGGGCTAGGTACATGGGTTTTGCCAGTTTATAAAGCCTTACAAGGTGTGCAGGGTCTCCAAATATCTCCAACATACTACTGGAACTGCCACGTTTACAGCTTCTGGAAGTTGGCCCCAAATGTCACTTTTGCTGACTCCGCATTTTGCAACCCTTCACTTGAGGTCTCCTAGAACTCCCAATTTTTATCCTTTTGAACTAAAATTTTTCACAGCATAGTTTTTCATCATAAAGAAACTATGCGTCAAATTTTATCAAAATCTGAGATGGTAAGGTGGGGATGATCTTTAAAATTGGTCCACTAGACACGGAATGACCCATTTTGCTCTTGAGTTAAAACAGTATATACAAAATATGTCCCCATTTTGATGGAGGGGTATGAATGTTGTCTGGTGGCGGACACTAAATCACTGACTACATCGTTATATGTTGTGTGTATGTTCTATACAGTGATGGGCTCCTATGCATACATTCAGGTACGCAGTACCGGTAGCAAAATTTTGATTTTTTTTTCTTTTTTCCCTTTCTGGGCTCTGGGTATGTTTTTCCTATCTCAGTAAATGAGGTTGAATGTGTATAATTTTAGAAAAGCTGTGTGTGTGTGTGTGTACATACACATATAGTTTATATAGTAGATAATATATATTTTTGTGTGCCTATGTATAATATATATGTAATAATATATAATGTATATATATAATAATATATAAAATAATATATATATATATATATATATATATATATATATATATATATATATATATATATAATATAGAATGCAGCTGCGAGAGCAATCATAGGCTTCCCAAGGTATGCCCATGTTACACTAACACTCCGCAATATTCATTGGTTGCCGATCAGTTTCCGGTCACAATTCAAAGTGTTGGTTATGACCTATAAAGCCCTTCATGGCATCGGACCAGAATACATCCGGGTCCACCTTCTGGTGCACGAATCCCACGACCGGTTAGGTCCCACAGAGTTGGTCTTCTTCGGGTCCCGTCAACTAAACAATGTCGTTTGGCGGAACCCAGGGGAAAAGCCTTCTCTGTGGCGGCCCCGACCCTCTAGTCTAGAACCAGCTCCCCCGGGAGATCAGAATTGCCCCCACCCTCCTTGCCTTTCGTAAGCTCCTTAAAACCCACCTCTGTCGTCAGGCATGGGGGAACTGAACTACCCTTTTCCCCCTAGGCCTATACAATTTATGCATGGTATGTTTGTGTGTATGTTTGATTTTAATAAGGGTTTTTTAATTATTTTAAACATTAGATTTGTTACATGCTGTTTATTACTGTTGTTAGCCACCCCTAGTCTATGGAGAGGGGCGGCATACAAATCTAATAAATAAATAAATAAATAAATAAATAAATAAATAAATAAATAAATAAATAAATAAATAAATAAATAAATAAATGTGCACATACATAGAATTAAATAGTATATTTTGGATGATCTACAATAGTAAATAGATAGGGAAATTGTATCTTTTTGAGGTGAGTAATTCTTGAGGTGAGGTGAAGTTGGCCATCTTTAAGCCAGTCACATGACCTTTAAGCCACCCTAGTCACATGATCGTCAAGCCTCCCACCTGGTCACAGCTGGCAAGCCACCCCCACAAAATAAGCCACGCCCACAGTGTGGTAGTAAACATTTTTTGTAGCCCTTCCCTAGTTCTATATTATAAAATCAATTTTAAAAAAATATTTAAAACCCCCACCAACCAACCAATGAGCGACCTTCCCTCTCTGGGAGCCCTCGGCGCGGAAAGAGTTAGGTAACGCTAGCCACGCCCTCTGAGGGGGCCGGGGACGAATCAGAAGCGCGCGGGGGCGTGGCCGGGAGGAATGTTGTGAAGGTGGAAGCGGAACGCGGCGCATTGAGTTGCGAAGGCGGGCGAGGGAGGCAGAGCGAGAGCGAGAGGAGCCGCGATGGAGAGCCGGAGCTGGACCGGCGCGGCGCCGTGATTGATTGATTGATTGACGGCCGGCGGGAGAAGGTCGGATGGCTTGTGCGGCTCGCCCGGGTGCTTTTACTCCGGGCGGTGCGGATAATAATGCGGAGTATTAACGGACCGAGGACGGCAGGGCGAGCGGAGAGCGTCCAGGTGCGCTAAGGGCACTGCGGTGCGCGGCGCCGCCCCGGGGTTCCCGCCGGGTCGAGGTCCCTACACGGAGACAAACGTCGGGACGCTCCAGTTTGCCAACCAGAGAGAGAGAAAGAATTGACAACCGGGTTGGGTGGGGGGGAAAATAAAAAGAAGATAATTAAAAACCTCCATCCGGATAGAAATAACTTTGGGTCTTCTTGCAAGGAAGCCTTGAGCGAATTAACTGGGTTTCCACTTAATTCGAATTAATCCCAGTTAATTCGGTCCAAAGAAGCCAAGGTGGTGGGATAAAAAAGAAAAATAACAACTCCGGAAGCCTCCTGTGAAGGTTTTGAGAGTTAAACTTGTTTGAAAGTCCCATCTTCAAAGAAGAGTTATATTAATAAAACGAAAGGAAAACTGCAGAGGTATTAAAAAGAAAAAGAAACTTGGCTTGGAAATTATTGCTGGATGAAGAGTTGAGTTTATTTCTTCGGGAGCAGAGCAATGTGTCATCATTGCCAAGAAGCTACAAAATTTGGGGCTGCAAGGGTTTTTTTGCCTTTGAAGAAGAAGGTTCATCTGTTCTTTTAAAGTGGGGGGGGGATAGGATTCAAAGCAATTTTCCCGGTGGAAAGAAAGGTGGATTTAAGGCTCTTTTAAGGCTCTAGTATCCCGTGAGACTTTTGCTTGTTTGGATTGTTGCTTGTTTGGATTGTCTTGCTGGTCCCCTAGAGGTGTATGTGTGATGGGGGAATAATAGGGCTGTGCCAGGCCAAATCAGAGAGCAGAACAAAAGGAGAACCCAATAAGGGTCACAAACTGGAAGGGCGAGTGGATAAAATGACACGGTAAAATGTTTAAATCCTCAGGGGGGGAAAGATAGGTTGGCGAAGATTTAAATCAAAAAAAGAAAAACGCCAGGAAGTGGTAAAGAGAGAGAGAGAGAAAAAAACCACACCAAACCCCAGTAATCAAACTCAGTCTGTTTACCCAGCCTGAAATAAATATGGAGTGAAGATTATACAGACGATAAAGGCTGGGGTGGTTCAAAAACCGCACCAAATGGTTGGAACCGAAGAAGCCACCGAATCAAACTCTTGACGAGAGAAAAAACGGTGGCGTGGTGAATTTCAAAGCTAGGTTTTAAAATGGGGAGAGAAATTGGACTCTTAGAAATTGCCGTATGCAGGATTTATAGACTCTGATTTCTGAGGCTTGAGCTCCTGTTCCTCTCTGAGGAATTTAATTCCCCCTCGTGCCTGAATAATTCACTTTCTGGATTTCTGTATTGATCCAGTTGGTTTCCTTTCTAAATAAGGATTCGGTGGGTTCTGCATGAACCCATGCCGGCCAAGAAAAAATACCTGTTTGTGACTCTCTTGGCCACGTGGCTTGTTCTTGTTTTGTTTGGAGGAGACCAAATAAGACGCTTTCCCCTTTTCTCCGGCAAAAAAGCCGAAGTCTTAAAGACCTGGCCGCGCTGGGCCGATGAGGTTCTTCTCAAGAACTTTGCGGATTCTGAGGAGCTCCAGAACAATGATAGGGGCCACGGTGACGAGTCTCCGCAAAGCCGGCAGCAGCTGAAGTTAAGTGTTTACAAGAATAGCAGGTGCCGTATGGACACTTGCTTCGATTTTTCTAAATGTAGGGAGCATGGGTTCAAAGTCTTCGTTTACCCCTTGGAAGGAGGGGACCCCGTATCCGAAAGTTACCAAAAAATCATCCGCTCCATTGAAGAGTCGCGTTATTACACCTCCAATCCCGAGGAAGCCTGTCTATTTATTCTCAACATTGACACATTGGATAGGGACCATCTCTCCGTACAATATGTCCATAATATCAACAAGAAAATCCAAGGTTTCCATCTTTGGAATGATGGACAAAACCACCTCTTATTTAACCTCTATTCAGGCACGTGGCCTAATTACACCGAAGATTTGGGGTTTGACATTGGACAGGCGATCCTGGCCAAAGCCAGTTTTTATGTCGAGAACTTTCGGCCTGGTTTCGATATCTCCATCCCTTTGTTTTCGAAGGAGCATCCTCAGAAAGGCGGGGAAAGAGGCTGGCTATACAAGACTTCTCTCCCACCCGAGAAAAAGTATCTCCTGGTTTTTAAAGGGAAGAGATACCTGACCGGCATTGGTTCCGACACCAGGAATGCTCTCCGACACATCCATAACGGTAAAGACATTATTTCGCTGACCACATGTAAACACGGCAAAGACTGGGAGAAGCACAAGGACAAGCGGTGCGACCAAGATAATATCGAGTATGAAAAGTAAGTCAACGTTTTTTCCTCTCCAAAATGCCTCCTGAAAGTGGGGCCCTTGGCGAAGCACTGCGTTTTGATTGTCGTTAATTGTTGTTTAATTGACTCTGCCCCAAGTTATAGCGGCGTGGAGTGGAACGTTTTCAGCCTCAGGTACTGAAATGTTTAGGGCCAGTGCGGATGGGTTTCTAATCACTTTAATTGTTGGGTTATAGAAATTGGAGGAAGGCGCACCTTTTAAAAAATGCGAATGCTACAGGGCAGTGATGGTGAACCTATGACGCGCATGGCACCTGTGGCAGACGAAACCATACCTGAGGGCACCTGAGGCATTGCCCTATTTATTTATTTATTTCATTTTATTTATTTTATTTTTTATTTAATTTATTTATTTACTTATTTACTTATCTATTTATTTATCTATTTATTTATCTATCTATCTATTTATTTACTTATCTATCTATTTATCTATCTATTTATCTATCTATCTACCTACCTACCTATCTATTTATTTACTTATCTCTTTATTTATCTATCTATCTATTTATCTACCTACCTATCTACCTACCTACCTATCTATTTATTTACTTATCTATTTATTTATTTATCTATCTATCTATTTATCTACCTACCTATCTACCTACCTATTTATTTACTTATCTATCTACCTACCTACCTACCTACCTACCTATCTATCTATCTATCTATCTATCTATCTATCTATCTATCTATTTATTAGATTTGTATGCCGCCCCTCTCCGGAGACTTGGAGTGGCTTACAACAACAATACATAGTATAAATCTAATGGTTAAAAACAAACAGTTTAAAACCCTTATTATAAAAAAACAGTCATGCATCCCAAACAAACCATACATAAAACAGAAACGGCCCAGGGGAATCAATTCCCCCATGCCTGATGGCAGAGGTGGGTTTTTAAGAGTTTGCGAAAGGCAAGGAGGGTGGGGGCAGTTCTGACCTCCGGAGGGAGTTGGTTCCAGAGGGTCGGGGCCGCCACAGAGAAGGCTCTTCCCCTGGGCCCCTATGTCAGCTTGGTCTTCCTTTCGGCTGTTTTTGCTCTCCCCAGGCTTCAGGAAAGCTTCCTGAACCCTGAGGATGGTGAAAAATGGCCCAATGGAGACTTAAGTGTATGCAATACTTAGATCTTGTTTAAGGCATCTTAGTTCTAGGCTTTCTAGGCCCAGGATTGAAAGTCTAGTCTCGTAGGGTATTCTATTTTGAGTGGAGGAATGAAGGGCTCTTCTGGTGAAGTATCTTTGGACATTTTCAAGGGTGTTAATGTCTGAGATGCGATATGGGTTCCAAAGAGATGAGCTGTATTCGAGGATGGGTCTGGCAAAAGTTTTGTAAGCTCTGGTAAGTAGTGTGAGATTGCCAGAGCAGAAGCTACATAGGATTAGGTTTACAACTCTTGAAGCCTTCTTGGCTATGTTGTTGCAGTGGGCTTTGGCACTTAAATCTTTTGTTATTAGTATACCGAGGTCTTTACCCGAGTGGGGATTATTTGTGATAATTTGATTATTCAGTTCGTATTTGGAGTTCAGATTCTTCTTCACAATGTGTAGGACAGAGCATTTGCTAGTTGAGATTTGGAGTTGCCATGTGTTGGACCACTCAGAAACAGAGTTTATGGTACATTGCCTGTTTTCCCAATTTTGAACCAATCAGTGGTTCCGTGTCCAGTTCTCACTGTTGCTTCTTGACCCGTATATAGGTTTCTCAAGAGACAGGCCTGGGAAATGTCAAATGAAAAGTGGCTTCGTGAGTTTGCAAATTAGAATATTTTTTCTCCAAATACAGAATCGTAGAAGGGACCTTGGAGGTCTCGTCTAGTGACCCAATGTTTCTGAAACCTGGAAACTTTAAGAGGTGTGGATCTCAACTCCCAGAATTCCCCAGCCAGCCAAGATGGGGAATTTTGGGAGTTGAAATCCGCACATCTTAAAATTGCCAAGGTTATTCTAGTCCAATCCTTTGTTGGTGTCTGAAGTCTATAATATACTATATTGAACAAATGATTGTCCAATCTTTTCTTGTCCAGGATGGTATAAAGCAGTGATAGCGAACCTATGGCACAGGTGCCATAGGTGGCACATGGAGCCATATGTGCTGGCACGTGAGCCGTTACATAGAAACATAGAAGACTGACGGCAGAAAAAGACTTCATGATCCATCTAGTCTGACCCTTATACTATTTTCTGTATTTTATCTTAGGATGGATCTATGTTTATCCCAGGCATGTTTAAATTCAGTTCCTGTGAATTTATCAACCACGTCTGCTGGAAGTTTGTTCCAAGGATCTACTACTCTTTCAGTAAAATAATATTTTCTCATGTTGTTCTAGCTCAGCTCCAACATGCATGTATGTGCCAGCCAGCTGATTTTTGGCTCATACAGAGGCTCTGGAAGGGCGTTTTTGGCTTCCAAAGAGCCTCCAGGGAGATGGGGGAGCCGCCCCGAGTCTTCGGAGAGGGGCGGCATACAAATCTAAGTAATAAATAAATAAATAAATGTTTATGGCTCCCTGGAAGCCTACAGAGGTGAGGGAAGCTGTTTTTGTCCTCCCCAGGCATTGAATTATGGGTGTGAGCACTCACACATGCACAGTAGTGTGCGTACATGCTCTTTTGGCGCCCGAGGAAAAAAAGGTTTGCCATCATAGGTATAAGGACTCTTGCTTTGAACTTGTTAAAGTCCATTTTTGTAGGATAAAAGACAAAAAACATAAGAAATTAATTTCTTCTCCCCCTCCCAAATCCTATTTCTGAGATTTGATGCCTCCATATTTCAGTATGCAGATGTTGGTTCAGTATTTCACATGTTTTGTAGGGCTGAAGCAATATGCATTGTCTTCTGCAGTATCTGAACTAAAGGTCAGTAGAGATAGCTAAGCAATGCTTGCTTTTTTAAAAATCTCTCGGGTTTCCTAACAACGAAGTTCGTAGACTTATGTGTGACTTTTAATCTTCCATGGCACATTTAGAGCACTCTAAATGAAACATAGAAACATAGAAGATTGATGGCAGAAAAAGACCTCATGGTTCATCTAGTCTGCCCTTATACTATTTGCTGTATTTTATCTTAGGATGGATATTTATTTATTTATTTATTGGATTTGTATGCCGCCCTTCTCCGAGACTCGGGGCGGCTAACAGCAATAATAAGACAGTGTACAATAATAATCCAATACTAAAAACAATTAAAAACCCATTAATATAAAAACCAAACATACAGACAGACAGACAGACATACCATGCATAAAATTGTAAAGGCCTAGGGGGAAAGAGTATCTCAATTCCCCCATGCCTGGCGGCAGAGGTGGGTTTTAAGTAGCTTACGAAAGGCAAGGAGGGTGGGGGCAATTCTAATTTCTGGGGGGAGTTGGTTCCAGAGTGCCAGGGCCGCCACAGAGAAGGCACTTCCCCTGGGTCCCGCCAAGCGCCGTTGTTTAGTTGACGGGACCCAGAGAAGACCCACTCTGTGGGACCTAACTGGTCGCTGGGATTCGTTTATCCCAGGCATGTTTAAATTCAGTTACTGTGGATTTACCAACCACGTCTGCTGGAAGTTTGCTCCAAGCATCTACTACTCTTTCAGTGAAATAATATTTTTCACGTTGCTTGTGATCTTTCCCCAACTAACCTCAGATTGTGCCCCCTTGTCCTTGGGTTCACTTTCCTATTAAAAACACTTCCCTCCTGAACCTTATTTAACCTTTTAACATATTTAAATGTTTCGATCATGTCCCCCCTTTTCCTTCTGTCCTCCAGTCTATGCAGATTGAGTTCATGAAGTCTTTCCTGATACGTTTTATGCTTAAGACCTTCCACCATTCTTGTAGCCCGTCTTTGGACCCGTTTAATTTTGTCAATATCTTTTTGTAGGTGAGGTCTCCAGAACTGGACACAGTACTCCAAATGGGGTCTCACCAGCGCTCTATACAGCGGGATCACAATCTCCCTCTTCCTGCTTGTTATACCTCTATACCTCTGAACATAGATGCCTACATTAGTGTTTCATGCTCGGTTCTAGAGGCAACAGCTGGTTTATAATCTTTCACTAATCTGCATATTTGATTTATTGAAATTGACATACTGTACTTTGCAAATTATTTTCAGAAGGGAGGAGAAAGTTGCTCACAGTTCATTGATTCTTTTATGTGGTCATGTTTATCCTTCTGATTTTTTTTTGAAGAGTCTTTTCAGTTTTTAAAGAAACAGTTATCTAGTTTTCAAAGGTAGAATGGTTCTATGGCATTTTTTTCAGAAAGCATATTTTTAAATTGTATTTTTTTTTTATTTTGATCCTGGCTTTATTATTGTGTATAAATAATACATATCTTATAAATAAATATCTTTTTTTCCTATTTTCCCCACAATACACAACCCTGTGAGGTAGGTTGGGCTGAAAGATTGTGACTGGCTCCAAATCACCCAGACAGTTTTTCATGCCTAAAGTGAGCGAATTTGTTGATTAAGTTAGGGCACAAATCTGTTCATTCATTCATTCATTCATTCATTCTATTTATTTATTTATTTATTTATTTATTTATTTACTTACTTATTTACTTATTTATTTACTTATTTATTTACTTACTTATTTATTTATTTTATTTATTTTATTTATTTTATTTATTTTATTTATTTTATTTATTTTATTTATTTTATTTATTTTATTTATTTTATTTATTTTATTTATTTTATTTATTTTATTTATTTTATTTATTTTATTTATTTTATTTATTTTATTTATTTTATTTATTTTATTTATTTTATTTATTTTATTTATTTTATTTATTTTATTTATTTTATTTATTTTATTTATTTTATTTATTTTATTTATTGATTTGATTTGATTTGATTTGATTTGATTTGATTTGATTTGATTTGATTTGTATCACGCCCCTCTCCGAAGACTCGGGGCGGCTAACAACAATAAAGAAGACAATGTAACAAATCTAATATTAAAAGACAATCTAAAAAACCCCAATTTAAGAGACCAATCATACAAACAAGCATACCATGTATAAATTCTATATTTCAATTCCCCCATGCCTGACGACAGAGGTGGGTTTTAAGGAGCTTGCAAAAGGCAAGGAGGGCGGGGGCAACTCTGATATCTGGGGGGAGCTGGTTCCAGAGGGTCGGGGCCGCCACAGAGAAGGCTCTTCTCCTGGGTCCCGCCAAATGACCAACACTTTGAATTGTGACCGGAAATTGATCGGCAACCAATGCAGACTGCAGAGTGTTGGTGTAACATGGGCATACCTGGGGAAGCCCATGATTGCTCTCGCAGCTGCATTCTGCACGATCTGAAGTTTCCGAACACTTTTCACAGGTAGCCCCATGTAGAGAGCGTTACATTAGTGGAACCTCGAGGTGATGCTATATAAATCCACCCTGTCTTAACCCTTGGATACCCAAGGGTTAATCCAAGTACATAAATATGTGCAAGATATTTGTGTGAAAGGCTGGTCAACATGTCTTGATACTTTAGTGATTAAACCATATTTTAAAAGAATGTTTATACAGAGCAAATAGATTACAGTGGTACATCTACCTAAGAACGCCTCCACTTACAAACTTTTCTAGATAAGAACCAGGTGTTCAAGATTTTTTTGCCGCTTCTCAAGAACCATTTTCCACTTACAAACCTGAGCC
Source organism: Erythrolamprus reginae (assembly GCF_031021105.1). Taxonomy (NCBI): domain Eukaryota; kingdom Metazoa; phylum Chordata; class Lepidosauria; order Squamata; family Dipsadidae; genus Erythrolamprus; species Erythrolamprus reginae. Next base: position 32,064,817 of record NC_091960.1, read on the forward strand.
TCCGAAACTGTAACCAGAAAAGGCAGGGAGAAGCCTCCGTAGGGCCTCTCTAGGAATCTCCTGGGAGGATACAGGGCCGGAAAAGGCAGGGAGAAGCCTCCGTGGGGCCTCTCTAGGAATCTCCTGGGAGGATACAGGGCCGGAAAAGGCAGGGATAAGCCTGCGTGGGGCCTCTCTAGGAATCTCCTGGGAGGATACAGGGCCGGAAAAGGCAAGAGAAGCTTATTTATTTATTTATTCATTCATTCATTCATTCATTCATTCGTCCAATACACAAATACATAGGAAGAAAAATAGACATGTAGTAATATATATAAGGGTAAAGTGAACTTAGAGGAGAGGATATATGAAAGAAAGTAAATATATATGATAAGTGAGAGAAAGGAAAGACAATTGGATGGGACGAAAGGCACACCAGTGCACTTATGTACACCCGTTACTGGCCTCTTAGGAACCTGGAGAGGTCAATCGTGGAGAGTCTAAGGGAGAAATGTTAGGGGTAAATATAAATATAAATAAATGTGTGAGATTTCACTGATTTTTTTAATATATATATATTTGACATACACAGAAGCAAAGCAATCACCAAAAATCACCGAAAACTAGTGTGCATGAGTATTCCTATTCTATTCTATTCTATTCCATTCCATTCGATTCCATTCCATTCTTTTGAGCTGGTTTACAGAAAGAAGGTGGGGTAAATGCAGGACGAAAGGGCCAATGGATCTCAAATAATATCCGGTCTCCACTGTCCACCACAAGGTCCTTCAGTCCAGAAATGAGAGAAAGGGATGTAAAAAGATGGGGGAGGGAAGAGGGATGGATTGCACAGGTCCATATTTATATGCATAGCAATGCATCCCCTCCGTGCTACTCTTCCGCTTAGATAGGTAGTACAGTACATAAAAAGGCTGTGGAAGGAGCACATGTGAGCACCGGATATTTGATGAATCCGGGAAGGAAGTTTCTTTATATCTTTTCTTCTCACCTTGAGAAATCTTGAGCCATTCAGGCTTGTGCTGATATAGAATGTGATTTTCGGTTTTGGGGAGAGTAACAGATGGTGAGTCATTTCTCTGATCTTCCTTTTCTTTGACACCACCCCCTTAGTATGTGACTGCTCAGTTTTCAGGATGGGAAAGATAATACAGAGGGATTTTTTCCCCCAGCCATCGGCTCATTAAAACTCAGATAATCTCACCTGATCAGTTTCCATTTTCTTGTGTGTGTGTGCATGTGTGTTTGTGACTAACCCCCTACCAGAATTCAAAGAAAATTCAATGAGTATCGGAATGGTTTCACCAATACACATTTGAAGAGGCTCAATCTCAGGGGCCAATTTGCACATACAGAACACAAACATCGCTTGCGATCCTGAGCCAGATAGGTTAACTATCTTATCTCTGAAAACATGCTGGAAAAGGTGAGAGAGACGGAAATTCATTTTTAAAAAATCTACCTACCTACCTACCTACCTTCCTACCTATCCATCCATCCATCCATCCATCCATCCATCCATCCATCCATCCATCCATCCATCCATCCATACCAGTGTTTCCCAACCTTGGCAGCTTGAAGATATTTGGACTTCAACTCCCAGAATTCCCCAGCCAGGAATTCTGGGAGTTGAAGTCCAGATATCTTCAAGTTGCCAAGGTTGGGAAACACTGGTCTAGTTGACAGGACCTGGAGAAGGCCGACTCGCTGGGACAGGGGACGGTAGGCACGCTGGTGCACTTATGCACGCCCCTTACGGACCTCTTAGGAATCGGTCAACAGTGGATAGTCAAAGGCAGTGTTTCCCAACCTTGGCAACTTGAAGATATCTGGACTTCAACTCCCAGAATTCCTGGCTGGGGAATTCTGGGAGTTGAAGTCCAGATATCTTCAAGTTGCCAAGGTTGGGAAATACTGCAATACACAATAAAGGTTAAAAAGAATAGACATGTAGTAATATACAGTATTACCTCGTCTTACAAACTTAATTGGTTCCGGAAGTAGGTTCGTAAGGCGAAAAGTTCGTAAGATGAAATATTGTTTCCCATAGGAAACAATGTAAAAGCAATTAATGCGTGCAAAGGGGGGAAAAATCTCAAAATGGCGCTCCGCCGGGTGCCGCCGCCCGGCTGTCACCTTTTAAAATGGCCAGCGGGCTTCTCGACGTTCTCCCGAACCCGAACTTTTGGGAGGCCGTCAAGAAGCGCCGCTGCCCGGCTGTCACCTTCTGAAACAGCCGGGGAGGCTTCTCGGCGTTCTCCCGAACGCTGAACCCGGAAGTTCGGGTTCGGGTTCCGGAGGCCGCCGAGAAGCTCCCGGCTGTTTCAGAAGGTTACAGTTGGGTGGCGGCGCCCGGCGGAGCGCCGTTCTGCAATTGGCGGTGGCGTTTTCGGCCAATCTGGAGGCTGGAAAGGAGGTGGGGAATCCCAACCCACCACTGACCTCATAGGGAGATTGTTGTGGGGAAAAATAGGAGGAAGGTATGTTGCATATATTGGCTGACTATTTGTAAAAATAATAAAGGTGGGATAGAAATGAATAAATACAAAGGTCATAATTGCAGTCCGGTTGCAATCTGTGTCATAAGTAGGCTTGCGGAGGTCCGTTGTAATTTTGAACAATGATTATGCAACCGATTGTAAGTCACCGATTATCTTAGGCTCTGCAATGCCAGGACTGGAGTTGGAATTTCAACTGTAATTTCTTCCTTTCCATTTTTGTAGTTTCTCATTTTGCATTTTGTAGTTTCTCATTATGTCATGAGAACTTTTTTTCCCCCCTTAAAGTTTGCAAGAAAACCAGGAGCAGTGTTGAGCAATATGGTTTTGACATAAAAGACGAGGAACTTTATATTATACTGAGTTTCACAACAGTAATAAATGTTGGTATGCATGACCAGCTCTCTTGGGTGAAACTAACCCACGTATATCTCTTTTACCTTTTATTTGAACAATTAGGGCTAGCCTTAACTCTGCCCGAAAACTCTTGATTTTATCTCACTTTAACATATACTTCAGTTGTGTCTACAAGTCCCTGGGAGATATGCAATGAATAATTTTGTTTTATAGACTTGGGATTTTCAGTCGGACCAATGATTGTGAAACTGGTTTCCTATTAATGTTTACTTGGTTTCTTTATTTCTGATATTTAAGATCTTAAATCAGGAGTGGGTTCCAACTTTATTTACGGTATTTTTGTTTGTTTGTTTGTTTATGTATTTATGTATTTATTTATTTATTTTTATTTTGTGCAATACACAATGAAGGTTATAGAGGATATACTCGTAGTAAAATATATCAGAGAAAGAATAGAATAGAAGATATAGGAATAATATATATCAATGAAAGAATGGAAGAAAAAATATAGGAATAGAAGAAATATATATGAGATATAGGAAAGACAATAGGACAGGGGACGGAAGGCATGCTAGTGCACTTATGCACTCCCCTTACTGACCTCTTAGGAATCTGGAAAGGTCAATTGTAGATAGTCTAAGGGTAAAATGTTGGGGGTTAGGGCAGTGATTTTCAACCTTTTTTGACCCATGGCACATTTTTTACATTTACAAAATCCTGGGGCACACCACCAACCAAAATGACACAAAATGACACCCTAAGACACTCTCCTCTCTTTTTCCATCCCTGTCTCCTCCCCCCTTGTGTGTGTGTGTGTATACACACTCTTGAACCATTTCCAAAAACAGGTGAGGGCTGGGTTTTTTTCCTCTCTTATTCTTTGGGTGCTTTTTATCATATGCTTTAAATCAAGAGTCACTTCTCTCTCTCTTTCGTTTCTCTCTCTTTCCTCTCATTCTCTGTCTCAATCATTTTCTCATTTCTCTTTTTTCCTCCTCTTTTTGCTCATGTCTCTCTCCCTCTCTCTCCCTTCCTCTCCTTTTCTCTCTCTCTCTTTCTTTCTCTCTTGCTTTCTTTCTCACTATTGTTTTCTATCTCTTTCTCTCTTTTCTTTCTCTCTCTTGCTTTCTCTCTCTCTCTCACTCTTTTTCTCTCTCTTGCTTTCTCTCTCACTCTCTCTCTCTCAGCAAAATGTTGTGAGACAGGAACCTGAGCTTCCTTCTTCGCGGCACACCTGACCATGTCTCGCGGCACACTAGTGTGCCACGGCACACTGGTTGAAAAACACTGGGTTAGGGGATAACATTATGGAGTCCGGTAATGAGTTCCACATTTCGACAACTCGATTACTAAAGTCGTATGTTTTACAGTCATGTTTGAAGCGGTTAATATTAAGTTTGAATCTGTTGTGTGCTCTTGTGTTGTTGTGGTTGAAGCTGAAGTAGTCATTGACAGGAAGGACATTGCAGCATATGATCTTGTGGGCAATACAGTATTACACTGTCGGTTTGCTTCCTTCTGCGCTGCGTGGCCACGGCTCGTGGTCGCGCACATGCGCAGTGCAAAAAAACCCTGAAAGAAAAGCAGAAATAAAAATGTTAGAGCATGCGCAGTGCCGAAAACTCAGCTTCTGCACATACTCAGAAGAAAAAAATTATTTTTAAAAAAAATATGGCAGCGCTGGTTCACTTATGTCACTGTGACGTCACCAGCGGGTCCTTACCGGTTTAGGTGAACTGGTCTGAACTAGAAGGAGCCCACCTCTGCTTTAAATCTGGCTTTTTTTTGCTGTTGAATTCCTGTAAATGCATATAAATGTAAGTATTTCATTTTCCCCATCCGTCTATTTAGCTGTGTCCAATTTGTGGGTATAGATTTTGCTTAACTTGGTTTTTTTTCTGTTTTGCTTTGGAGAAGGAACGGTTCTTCCGAGAAGAACTAATAAGTAGCTGGAATAAAACTTTTACTATTTTCCCTCTGACCATAAACTATGCAAGGGGACATTTTTAAGGGGACACTTAAAACTTGAATAAAAATAGCAGTTGTAGCCATAACGTTGTAATGATGTCACCAAAAAACAATAATTTTGCAAAATAATAATAATAATAATAAAAAACTTTGCATCAGTATAAATCGTCAGATTTTAAAATCAGTAATCAGGTTATTTTCCATAAAGTGATAAAAACAAGTCCCTAGTTCTCATTATGATGCACATCAGTTTGCCAAATCAAAACTCATCTATACATATATTGATTACATTGGTAATTTGAAGCTGCATTCAAGTGAATTACTTCTTCCCAGATTTTTCCTACAAAACCCGTTGAAGGAAAATTTAGCTCTTGCTCCCTGAAATTCTAGCTACATTTGGGAAAACAGAGCAGGTGAAAATGAAAATAGAGACCAAGGAAATAGATCTGAACTCTGTGATTGCAGCCATCCAGTGCCATCCTTTGGCACAACCCCTCCTTGTTTATTTTGGGTAAAGCTGCCCCATTGAGAAAATATTATTTTACTGAAAGAGTAGTAGATCCTTGGAACAAACTTCCAGCAGACGTGGTAGATAAATCCATAGTAACTGAATTTAAACATGCCTGGGATCAACATATATCCATCCTAAGATAAAATACAGAAAATAGTATAAGGGCAGACTAGATGGACCATGAGGTTTTTATGAAGTGTGGAATGTATTTTACGATTGGTTAGGAACAAGGAAATAAAAGGAAGCTGTCTATAGGAAATGTAACTATGTTAAATACTGTAGATATAGAATTGCATTGTTAGGAAAGTAGGTAAATGTTTGTATAAAAGTTGGAGAATAATTAAAAGAAGTAAGATAATATAAATATAATATAATGAACTCAATCTGTATACTCTGGAGGACAGAAGGAAAAGGGGGACATGATCGAAACATTTAAATATGTTAAAGGGTTAAATAAGGTTCAGGAGGGAAGTGTTTTTAATAGGAAAGTGAACACAAGAACAAGGGGACACAATCTGAAGTTAGTTGGGGGAAAGATCAAAAGCAACATGAGAAAATATTATTTTACTGAAAGAGTAGTAGATCCCTGGAACAAACTTCCAGCAGACATGGTTGGTAAATCCACAGTAACTGAATTTAAACATGCCTGGGATAAACATATATCCATTGTAAGATAAAATACAGGAAATAGTATAAGGGCAGACTAGATGGACCATGAGGTCTTTTTCTGCCATCAGTCTTCTATGTTTCTATAATACCCTTCCAATTTATTATGGTCTTAGAAACGGAATTTGCGGATTTGCAGTGCTGCCATAACAATTTGCACTCCATTGTTTTGAAAGCACTGTGAAGCACTATACTAGTCAGTGCTATTGCTATTAGTCAGAAGAGAAGGATTAGGGGTCGTGATTTCTGACAGTCTCAAAATGGGTAAACAGTGCAGTCAGGCGGTAGGGAAAGCAAGTAGGATGCTTGGCTGCATAGCTAGAGGTATAACAAGCAGGAAGAGGGAGATTATGATCCCGCTATATAGAGTGCTGGTGAGACCACATTTGGAATACTGTGTTCAGTTCTGGAGACCTCACCAACAAAAAGATATTGACAAAATTGAACGGGTCCAAAGACGGGCTACAAGAATGGTGGAAGGTCATAAGCATAAAACATATCAGGAAAGACTTCATGAACTCATTCTGTATAGTCTGGAGGACAGAAGGAAAAGGGGGGACATGATCGAAACAATTAAATATGTTAAAGGGTTAAATAAGGTCCAGGAGGGAAGTGTTTTTAATAGGAAAGTGAACAGAAGAACAAGGGGACACAATCTGAAGTTAGTTGGGGGAAAGATCAAAAGCAATATGAGAAAATATTATTTCACTGAAAGAGTAGTAGATCCTTGGAACAAACTTCCAGCAGACGTGGTAGATAAATCCACAGTAACTGAATTTAAACATGCCTGGGATCAACATATATCCATCCTAAGGTAAAATACGGAAAATAGTATAAGGGCAGACTAGATGGACCACGAGGTCTTTTTCTGCCGTCAGACTTCTATGTTTCTATTGTAATTTACGTCTCACCCCAGTGTGTGAACCCATAGATTGCACTTAAGCCTGAGTACATAGATAGATTTGCACTTGTTGTGGTTAGCTCTGGCCCAGCTCCTGCCCCAAGGACTGTGGATGTGGGGGAGACATCCACATGCTGCAGGCCTGTTTTGCCCCCGGTGGAATCTGCTGATGAAGGCTCCTCTGACCAAGAAGACATGAGTGACAGGGAGGAGGAGAGTGGGGCAGACAGCTCAGAAGGAGATCAATGATCTAGCTCCTCCTTGGATTCGGAACAAGAGTTAATGATACAGCCACGCATGCGGAGAGCGATGCATAGGCAGCAACAACTGAGAGATTATTATCAAAGAAAATGAGGCCACCTGTGGTTGGGTGGAGCTGTGGTCATTAGTGAGGCTGCTATAAAGAGCAGCCTGTGGGTTTGGCCATTGTGGAGGATTATCTGATCCTTGTGTTTCGTGACTGCTTTACTGACTTAGACCTTTGTGTGCTGATTTTTCCCTGCTTTGAAACTAAACCAGAGCAAAGTGTGTTTCACTTTGTGAAAGAAGGGCTGTGAATTGCCTCACAGCTGCAAGCTAAGTATCACAGAACTGATAAGAGACTTGTATAAATTACCAGTTTGTTTGGAGACGAGGGCTCTTTGCTATCCCAAAAGAGGGCTTGGTTTAAGTGACTTTTCATTATAAAGAACATGGTTTTGAATTTTCAAACGTGTGTGTGTCTGAAATTTGTACCTGTGAATTTTTGGGAGGAGTCTACCAGAGAGCCCGACAGAATGGCACTATTAGTCATTTGTGGGGGAAACCTTTACTCGAATCCTTTTGCCTCCTTTTGCCTTGGGTTTGTCTGGCCCAAAGAGGCTGCAGTCAGTTAATTTGCAAGCTACGCTTTATTTTCTTGGATCTCCTGTGGAGTGTGAAACCAGCGAGATGAGAGCATGCTTCAGTTGGAATAGCAGAGGAAAACCTGCCAAATTCAACCTTTGCTACATGTGTACAGCAGGGCTGAAATCCAGCAGGTTCTGACAGGTTCTGGAGAGCCGGGAGTGGACATTTGGAGTAGGGTGAAGAATTGGAAAATGACACCTCTGATTGGCCCCAAAGTGGGGTGGGAAAGGAGATTTTGCAGTATCCTTCCCCCAGGAGTGGAGGGGGATTGGGGATTTGCAGTATCCTTTCCTTGGAGTGGGAAGGGAATGGGGATTTTGCAATATCCTTCCCCCGGGAATTTATTTATTTATTTTATTTATTTATTGGATTGGTATGCCGCCCCTCTCTGCAGACTCGGGGCGGCTAACCACAGTAATAAAACAGTATATAACAACAATCCAATACTAAAACAGTTAAAAACCCATTACAGTAATACCTCATGATACGAACTTAATTGGTGCAAGGAGGAGGTTCGTATGACGAAAGGTTCGTAAGACGAAACATTGTTTCCCATAGGAAACAATGTAAAGTCAATTAATCCGTGCAACCAAAAACCCCCCGCAAAAAAACGGCTTTCGGCGACTGCTGGGAAGCCGCGCGGCTGTTTTAAAAGGTGACAGCCGGGGGGGGGGTGCTGGGAAGCCCCCCAGGCCGGCTGCGACCTTTTAAAACAGCCGCGCCGCTTCCCAGCTGTCTCCTGAAGCCGAACGCCAAAGCCGAACTTCCGCCTTCGGCTTCGGGAGACAGCTGGGAAGCGGCGCGGCTGTTTTAAAAGGTGACAGCCGGGCTGGGGGGCTTCCCAGCAACCTCTCGAACCGAACCCGGGGTTCAGAAAAATTTTGCCTCTTCTTACGAATGTTTTTCGAGTTATGAACCGGCATTTGGGAGGCTTCTGGGAAGCCCCGCCGCCCGGCTGTCACCTTTTAAAACAGCCGCGCGGCTTCCCAGCAGTCTCCGAACGCCGGTTCGTAACTCGAAAAAAGTTCGTAAGAAGAGGCAAAATTTTTCTGAACCCCGGGTTCGTATCACGAGTTGTTCGTAAGACGAGGGGTTCGTATCTTGAGGTACCACCGTATATAAAAACCAATCATACATACAGACATACCATGCATAAAATTGTAAAGGCCTAGGGGGAAAGTGTATCTCAGTTCCCCCATGCCTGGCGGCAGAGGTGGGTTTTAAGCAGCTTACGAAAGGCAAGGAGGGTGGGGGCAATTCTAATCTCTGGGGGGGGGTTGGTTCCAGAGGGCCGGGGCCGCCACAGAGAAGGCTCTTCCCCTGGGTCCCGCCAAGCGACATTGTTTAGTTGACAGGACCCAGAGAAGACCCACTCTGAGGGACCTAACTGGTCGCTGGGATTCGTGCAGCAGAAGGCGGTCCCAGAGATAATCTGGTCTGGTGCCATGAAGGGCTTTATAGGTCATAACCAACACTTTGAATTGTGACCAGAAACTGATCGGCAACCAATGCAGACTGCGGAGTGTTGGTGTGACATGGGCATATTTGGGAAAGCCCATGATTGCTCTCGCAGCTGCATTCTGCATGATCTGAAGTTTCCGAACACTTTTCAAAGGTAGCCCCATGTAGAAGTGTTACAGTAGTTGAGCCTCAAGGTGATGAGCGCGTGAGTGACTGGGAAGGGAGTGAAGATTTTGCATTATCCTTCCCCCAAGAGCGGGGAGAGGATGGGGATTTTGCAGTATCCTCCCTCTGCCATGCGCACCAAGCCACACAATGCCCACCAAACCATGCCCACAGAACTGGTAGTAAAAAAAAAAAAGGATTTTACCACTGGTATACAGTAAATCTGAGAGATCCCTTCCCTTGATGGGTCTGGAGCTGCGGGGCTTGGAAGACTTGTGGACTTCAACTCTGTCTGGAGAATTCTGGGCGTTGAAATCCACGAGTCTTAAAAGTTACCAACTTGGAAGACTTCTGGGTTAAACTAACGCTTGTTGGATGGGGAATTCTGGGAGTTGAAGTCCAGACAACTTAAAAGTTGCCAACTTTGAGAGAGACATGGTGTTAAACAGACCTCCCTGACTTAGCCTACTCTGTGAAGCCAGACGGTCAATATTTTAATGAAGATAAAATGTGAGCTGCAACAGAGACACATCTGCAAGTGCAAAACGAATTCCGTGGAGAAAAGGCGAGACGCACTTTGAAAAATAAAATAAAATCAAGTCTCCACCTTACTACTGGAACGATTCAGTTATTTCCTCGTATGATCCGTTCCCTCCTCCTCCGCACTTCCTCTGGATCTTATTTGCACCTAGAAATACTGATAGCAGTGTGAGAAAAATGTTTTGCTGGTGCCCGGGAAGGATGTGGAGGAAGGTAGATGGATTAATTTAAAATTATATTTTAAAAAATCTGCATCTTGATTTAGATCAAAGGAAATTAAGCCCAAGCATCTGTGGTGGTGCATTTTTCATATCTGCGCATACCTTTGCACGAAAGGCCCAAGAGGAATTAAAAGATGCATCCTTGCAAAGAAGGCACGGACCCATCTTCTTGCCAAGAGATGTGATGCTCACGGAACCGAGATGCTGCTTTGAATGCATCACACATGTCATCAAAGAGCTGCCAGGTCCACCGCAGAGTCTATTTTGTTGCGTGCGAAGATTTAAAATCACTGTTGATTCGCACTTCAGCAGTTCTCCCCACCTGGTCTCCCCACCTTCATTTTAAACTGATGTTATGAAGATAGAGTACAGTGGTACCTCTACCTAAGAACGCCTCCACTTACAAAGGTTTCTAGATAAGAACCGGGTATTCAAGATTTTTTTTGTCTCTTCTCAAGAACCATTTTCCACTTACAAACCCGAGCCTCCGAAACTGTAACCGGAAAAGGCAGGGAGAAGCCTCCGTGGGGCCTCTCTAGGAATCTCCTGGGAGGAAACAGGGCTGGAAAAAGCCTCCGTGGGGCCTCTCTAGGAATCTCCTGGGGGGAAACAGGGCCGGAAAAGGCGGGGAGAAGCCTCTGTGTGGCCTCTCTAGGAATCTCCTGGGAGGAAACAGGGCCGGAAAAGGCGGGGAGAAGCCTCTGTGGGGCCTCTCTAGGAATCTCCTGGGAGGAAACAGGGCCGGAAAAGGCAGGGAGAAGCCTTTGTGGAGCCTCTCTAGGAATCTCCTGGGAGGAAACAGGGCCGGAAAAGGCAGGGGGAAGCCTCTGTGGGGCCTCTCTAGGAATCTCCTGGGAGGAAACAAGGCCGGAAAAGGTGGGGAAAAGCCTCCGTGGGACCTCTCTAGGAATCTCCTGGGAAGAAACAGGGCCTCCCCAAAACTGTTAATATAAACACTCTGCTCCAGCCCACATTATGATAAAGGCAGGGATGAACGTGATTGAATGGTTTTAATGGCATGGGTTTTTAGGATTCTTAAATTAGATTTCAGGATGTTTAACGGAGGTGTTTTAAATTGGCTTAGTTTTAATTTTCGATTTCTACTGTTTTATCTAGTGTTTTAACGTGTGTTCAGTTCTGGAAACCTCACCTACAAAAAGATACAGTATTGATAAAATTGAAGGGGTCCAAAGACGGGCTACAAGAATGGCGGAAGGTCTTAAGCATCAAACTTATCGTGTTGTGAGCCGCCCCGAGTCTTCGGAGAGGGGCGGCATACAAATCTAATAAATATTATTATTATTATTATTATTATTATTATTATTATTATTATTATTATCAGCAAAGACTTCATGAACGCCATCTGTATAGTCTGTAGCAGTGTTTCCCAACCTTGGCAACCTGAAGAAATTTGGACTTCAACTCCCAGAATTCCCCAGCCAGCGAATGCTGGGGAATTCTGGGAGTTGAAGTCCAGATACCTTCAAGTTGCCAAGGTTGGGAAACACTGGTCTGGAGGACAGAAGGGAAAGGGGGGACACGATCGAAACAGGCTTCTGGGCATGCGCAAATGTCTCTGTACATGCGTAGGGGGACATTTCCAGGTGTTTCATGTGATGTGACGGGGGCGCGCGGGTAACTGAAGAAAGCGCATGAGTGTGCAATACGCACACTTCCGTCGCAACGCGAACTGGAAGATAAGCGGAGCCCACCTCTCCGGTATAGCCAGAGTAAATAAGTGGGAGAGAGTAATCGTTACTCAGTAATAAGGGAGGTCTTCTAGAATTACTTCTAGATGATACCCAGCTTTACATCTCCACCCCTTGTCCAGTCAGCGAAGCAGTGGAAGTGATGTGCCGGTGCCTGGAGGCTGTTGGGGTCTGGATGGGTGTCAACAGACTCAAACTCAACCCAGACAAGACGGAGTGGCTGTGGGTTTTGCCTCCCAAGAACAATTCCATCTGTCCATCCATTACCCTGGGGGGTGGGAATCACTAACCCTCTCAGAGAGGGTCTGCAACTTGGGTGTCCTCCTCGATCCACAGCTCACATTAGAGAAACATCTTTCAGCTGTGGCGAGGGGGGCGTTTGCCCAGGTTCGCCTGGTGCACCAGTTGCGGCCCTATTTGGACCGGGAGTCACTGCTCACAGTCACTCATGCCCTCATCACCTCGAAGCTCGACTACTGTAATGCTCTCTACATGGGGCTACCTTTGAAAAGTGTTTGGAAACTTCAGATCGTGCAGAATGCAGCTGCGAGAGCAATCATGGGCTTCCCCAAATATGCACATGTCACACCAACACTCCGCAGTCTGCATTGGTTGCCGATCAATTTCCGGTCACAATTCAAAGTGTTGGTTATGACCTATAAAGCCCTTCATGGCACCGGACCAGAATATCTCTGGGACCGCCTTCTGCCGCACGAATCCCAGCGAACAGTTAGGTCCCACAGAGTGGGTCTTCTCCCGGTCCCGTCAACTAAACAATGCCGCTTGGTGGGACCCAGGAGAAGAGCCTTCTCTGTGGCGGCCCCGGCCCTCTGGAACCAACTCCCCCCAGAGATTAGAATTGCCCCTACCCTCCTTGCCTTTCGTAAGCTACTTAAAAACCACCTCTGCCGCCAGGCATGGGGGAATTAAGACTTTTTTCTCCCCCTAGGCCGTTACAACTGTATACATGGTATGTTTGTATGTATGTTTGGGTTTTATATATTAAGGGGTTTTAATTTGCTTTTAGTATTGGATTTTATTGTATATTTTCATGATTGTTGTTAGCCGCGGCATATAAATCCAATAAAACTTGAAACAGATGGCCTCATTTTTTTTTATAATAATCTCTCAGTTGTTGTTGCCTATGCATCGCTCTCCGCATGCGTGGCTGTATCATTAACTCTTGTTCTGAATCCAAGGAGGAGCTAGAGAATTGATCTCCTTCTGAGCTGTCTGCCACACTCTCCTCCCCCCTGTCACTCATGTCTTCTTGGTCAGAGGAGCCTTCATCAGCAGATTCCACCGGGGGCAAAACAGGCCTGCAGCATGTGGACATCTCCCTCACATCCACAGTCCTTGGGGCAGGAGCTGGGCCAGAGCCAACCACAAGTAATAAGGGAGGTCTTCTAGAATTACCGGGCAGGGAAGGCGAGAGCGGTTTCTGAAGAGTCCCTGGTGTGTCTTCTTGTTACTAATTGTGTTTCTCTCGCAGCTGCAGCCAAGGGTATTTCATTTTATTTTTTGCACCAGCTGCTTCCTCCAAAAGCAGAAACCCACCAGTCTTGCTTCCCTTCTGCCCAAACCACCTGCTGGAAAAAAAGGGGGAATAATGTGTATTGCATTGGCAGTTCTGTGTTAGCAAAAACTTCAGAAGAGGAAGGATTTAGGGGTAGTGATTTCTGACAGTCTCAAAATGGGTGAACAGTGCAGTCAGGCGGTAGGGAAAGCAAGCAGGATGCTTGGCTGCATAGCTAGAGGTATAACAAGCAGGAAGAGGGAGATTGTGATCCCCTTATATAGAGCGCTGGTGAGACCCCATTTGGAATACTGTGTTCAGTTCTGGAGACCTCACCTACAAAAAGATATTGACAAAATTGAAGGGGTCCAAAGACGGGCTACAAGAATGGTGGAAGGTCTTAAGCATAAAACGTATCAGGAAAGACTTCATGAACTCAATCTGTATAGTCTGGAAGACAGAAGGAAAAGGGGGGACATGATCGAAACATTTAAATGTGTTAAAGGGTTAAATAAGGTCCAGGAGGGAAGTGTTTTTAATAGGAAAGTGAACACAAGAACAAGGGGACACAATCTGAAGTTAGTTGGGGGGAAAGATCAAAGGCAACATGAGAAAATATTATTTTACTCATTATCCATCTAGTCTGCCCTTATACTATTTTCTGTATTTTATCTTAGGATGGATATATGTTTATCCCAGGCATGTTTAAATTCAGTTACTGTGGATTTATCTACCACGTCTGCTGGAAGTTTGTTCCAAGGATCTACTACTCTTTCAGTCAAATAATATTTTCTCATGTTGCTTTTGATCTTTCCCCCAACTAACTTCAGATGGTGCCCCCTTGTTCTTGTGTTCACTTTCCTATTAAAAACACTTCCCTCCTGGACCTTATTTAACCCTTTGACATATTTAAATGTTTCGATCATGTCCCCCCTTTTCCTTCTGTCCTCCAGACTATACAGATTGAGTTCATTAAGTCATTAATTAGTTCATTCATTATGATCATAGACCAGCAGAGCTGAGTCCAAGTTATAATTTGACGAGAGCTTCTTTTTCTGGTCAGAAAATTCTGCAAGTAGACTTAGGAATTTATTTATTTATATATTAATTTATTTATATATTTATTTACATATTTATTTATTTATTTATTTATTTTGTCCAATACATAATACACATTGAAGAGAAAGATATGTAATAATATAAGTAAAGAAAAGAATAGAAGAAAAGATATAAAAGTATAGGTGAACATATTTGAAAGGAAGAAAAGATAAATGAGATAAGGAGAGACAATTGGACAGGGGACGGAAGGCACACTGGTGCACTTATGCATGCCCCTTACTGACCTCTAAGGAACCTGGAGAGGTCAATCGTGGATAGTCTAAGGGAAAAATGTTGGGGGTTAGGGGTTGACACTACTGAGTCAGGTAATGAGTTCCACACTTCGACAACTCGGTTGCTGAAGTCAAACTTTTTACAGTCAAGTTTGGAGCGGTTAATATTAAGTTTGAATCTGTTGCGTGCTCTTGTGTTGTTGCGATTGAAGCTGAAATAGTCATTGACAGGTAGAACGTTGCAGCATATGATCTTGTGGGCAATGCAAAATTGGGGATTGTGATTTTTTGAATTTGGTTTCTTGCGAACAAAACCAGTGTGGTCATCTGGTGTGACCCTTGTATATTGGGAATTCAAATTCCAAGTTGTCAACCATCATGAGCATTATCTGCGTTGGCTGGGAATGTTGGGGTTGATAGTCCTCACACACTTCTACAGGATTAAGAGAAGAAAAGCCGTTATACTTCGATCCTCGGCTGGAGGGTGGAAGTATTTGCTTTGCTACTTGTGTCTCTTAAAAGGCAGCCTGGTTCCTTTTTAGTCTCCTTGGGGCTTCTTGGCGTGCCAAAAGAATTTGGGGGGTCTTCTTCCTTTCAGTTAAAAATTCACGAAAAGTCAAAAGTGGTTTAACAACGGTTGCTTCTACTGCTGCTGCTACTACAGTTCTTATTTGAAACTGGGCAAGCTTGGATTGAGCCACAAATCACAAGAACACATTGAGGATTTATTTTATTTATTTATTTATTTATTTTGTCCAATACACAATGAGGGTTTTAGTGGGTATATATCTATATACACATAGTAAAATACATGATGAAGGTTATACAGAAGATACTCATAGTAAAATATATCTAAGAAATAATAGAAAAGAAGGTATAGGAATAGAACATATCAATGAAAGAATAGAAGAAGAGATATAGGAATAGAAGAAAGGTATAGGCGATATAGGAGAGCAATAGGACAGGGGATGGAAGGCACTCTAGTGCACTTGTACTCGCCCCTTACTGACCTCTTAGGAATCTGGATAGGTCAACCGTAGATAATCTAAGGGTAAAGTGTTGGGGGTTTGGGGATGACACTATGGAGTCCGGTAATGAGTTCCACGCTTCAACAACTCGGTTACTGAAGTCATATTTTTTACAGTCAAGTTTGGAGCGGTTAATATTAAGTTTAAATCTGTTGTGTGCTCTTGTGTTGTGGTTGAAGCTGAAGTAGTCGCCGACAGGCAGGACGTTGCAGTATATGATCTTGTGGGCAATACTTAGATCTTGTTTAAGGCGTCTTAGTTCTAAATTTTCTAGGCCCAGGATTGAAAGTCTAGTCTCGTAGGGTATTCTATTTTGAGTGGAGGAGTGAAGGGCTCTTCTGGTGAAGTATCTTTGGACATTTTCAAGGGTGTTAATGTCTGAGATGCGATATGGGTTCCAAACAGATGAGCTGTATTCGAGGATGGGTCTGGCGAAAGTTTTGTAAGCTCTGGTAAGTAGTGTGAGATTGCCAGAGCAGAAGCTACATAGGATTAGGTTTACAACTCTTGAAGCCTTCTTGGCTATGTTGTTGCTGTGGGCTTTGGCACTTAAATCTTTTGTTATTAGTATACCAAGGTCTTTAACCGAGTGGGGATTATTTGTGATAATTTGATTATTCAGTTCGTATTTGGAGTTCAGATTCTTCTTCCCAATGTGTAGGACAGAGCATTTGCTAGTTGAGATTTGGAGTTGCCATGTGTTAGATAGAATATTCCCCTTGGAAAATGAGGTCTTTCCGAAAATGTGCTCTTGGGCTTTTATACCAAATACCCTGAAATTGAGTCACAGTGTCTGTATGGGGAGAGAAAATATTTAATTATGTAAACTTCCTCTTATAATTACATTTGGACTCAAGGATCCCTGTTGTGAACCAGGATTATTATTATGATTCGTCGTACACAATCAGGCAAATGTTTAGAATAGATTTGGCATTTTTATACACCAATTGACTTCTTCCCAAGGATCTCGAAGAGGCAGATGACGATATTATAACCACGACAAAAATATTATAGCCCATCAGTTGTTTGTTTGGAGCCAGCTGCCAAAAGACTGAAGATTCGCCAGTCGTGAGAAAGTTTAGAAGTTGAACTTGTGAACCATTCAACTTTTTTTTTAAAATTTTTTTTTAATTTAGTTATTTACATTTAAAAACAACACAAAAGAAAACATATATACAGTGGTACCTCTACTTACAAACTTAATTTGTTCCATGACCAGGTTCTTAAGTAGAAAAGTTTGTAAGAAGGATCCCGTTTGCTCTGGCTGAGCCTTCAGGCACCCTTGACCCGAGTGACATCAAGTTATTTATTTTATTTATTCATTTGTCCAATACACAATACATATGGAAGAGAATAGACATGAAGTAATATATATAAAGATAATATGTAAAAATAGAGGAGAAGATATATGAAAGGAAGAAAATATATATGATATATGAGATAAAGGAAAGACAATTGGACAGGGGACGGAAGGCACACTAGTGCACTTATGCACGCCCCCTACTGACCTCTTAGGAACCTGGAGAGGTCAATCGTGGATAGTCTTAAGGGAGAAATGTGTGCCTTCCGTCCCCTGTCCAATTGTCTTTCCTTTATCTCATATCTCATATATATTTTCTTCCTTTCATATATCTTCTCCTCTATTTTTACATATTATCTTATATATATTTCTTCATGTCTATTCTCTTCCATATGTATTGTGTATTGGACAAATGAATAAATAAATTAGGTCCCACAGAGTCGGCCTTCTTCGGGTCCCGTCGACTAAACAATGCCGTCTGGCGGGACCCAGGGGAAGAGCCTTCTCTGTGGGGGGCCCGACCCTCTGGAACCAGCTCCCCCCTGAGATTAGGATTGCCCCCACCCTCCCTGCCTTTCGTAAACTCCTTAAGACCCACCTCTGCCGTCAGGCATGGGGGAACTAAAAAACATCTCCCCCTTGCCCATGTTGTTTTTCCCATTTGACTGATTGACTGTGTGCCTGTTTTTTATTGGACCAGAATATCTCCGAGACCGCCTCCTGCCGCACGAATCCCAGCGACCGATTAGGTCCCACAGAGTGGGCCTTCTCCGGGTCCGGTCAACTAAACAATGTCGGTTGGCGGGCCCCAGGGGAAGAGCCTTCTCTGTGGCGGCACCGGCCCTCTGGAACCAACTCCCCCCGGAGATTAGAACTGCCCCTACCCTTCCTGCCTTCCGTAAACTCCTTAAAACCCACCTTTGCCGTCAGGCATGGGGGAACTGAAACATCTTCCCCTGGGCATGTTTAATTTATATATGGTATGCTTGTGTCTATGTCTGTTAGTATATGGGGTCTTTTTAAATCTTTAAAATTTTAAATTTAGATTATTTATGATTTGTTTCCACGTGTTGTGAGCCGCCCCGAGTCTTCGGAGAGGGGCGGCATACAAATCTAAGTAATAAATAAATAAATAAATAAATAAATACATTTATTGGGACTGTTTTTATGAATTATTAATTTTAAATTGTAATTAGATTGGTAGGCATTGGATTTGTTATTATGTACTGTTTTTTATTATTGTTGTGAGCCGCCCCGAGTTTGCGGAGAGGGGCGGCATATAAATCCAATAAATCTAATCTAATCTAATCTAAATAAATAAATGATCAATCAATCAATCAATCCAGATAAGGCTTGAGAACCTATCCATGCCCTAAAACAATGATAGCCATTTGGCAAATTTGTATCCCTTAACTTGTCATTACCAAACAAAAATCATGTTATTTTAATGAGAAAAGAGGGAAAGGTTGGTTATGACCTATAAAGCCCTTCATGGCACCGGACCAGATTACCTCAGGGACCGCCTTCTGCTGCACGAATCCCAGCGACCAGTTAGGTCCCACAGAGTGGATCTTCTCCGGGTCCCGTCAACTAAGCAATGTCGCCTGGCGGGACCCAGGGGAAGAGCCTTCTCTGTGGCGGCCCCGGCCCTCTGGAACCAACTCCCCCCAGAGATTAGAACTGCCCCCACCCTCCTTGCCTTTCGTAAACAACTTAAAACCCACCTCTGCCGCCAGGCATGCGGGAATTGAGATCCTCTTTCCCCCTAGGCCTTTACAATTCTATGCATGGTATGTATGTATGTATGTTTGGTTTTTATATTAATTGATTTTTAATCATCAATACCAAATTACTATTGTACACTGTTTTATTGTCGCTGTTAGCCGCCCCGAGTCTCTGGAGAGGGGCGGCATACAAATCCAATAAATAAATAAAGGGGACAGAGATGATTCAGAATGGGTTTTTTTTTAAAGTAAGAGAATTCAGAAATCAAAATGAGATTTACATTTAATTTTACATTTTGCTTAATCCCATTTTTTCTTTTTTCCCACCCTTCCTACCTTTGGGTCACTTTGCTAAGTCATTGGCACCATCATGCCTCTTCTCCCATCCTCTGTGTCATTAATCCTGTACAGTATAGGAATATCATAACTTTCCATAACGTATTGATGATTCCCAGGGTTTGCACATTTTTGCAACCACATTTGAACTGACCCAGCAAAGAGACTGTCTTCCTTTGGATTTTTGTGGCATAAGAAAATGCCCGAAAATTCGCAGCTCAGCAAAACAAGCTCTTAGCTGGTTGGAAAAACCGAGGTGTGAAACCACTGTGCAAATCTTACATTCCTAACATGGTTTGAACAAGCCGGTGGTCCACCCCAGCAAATGTTGGCAAATTGGGAAATTTAGAGAACTGGTGTAAAATTACAGAGCAGGGTGGAGAGCTTAGCTCAACAATTTGTTCATCCTTAACCTTCTGTTGTGATTCAGCCTGAGGCTCCTCAAGGACCGGCTGGATCTCTGCCGGATCCATGCCCAGAGGAGGAGGACAGTGAACAGGAGGGGGAGGACCAGGCAGACGGGGGAGAGGAACGTCAGGAAGAGGAGGAGGGAGAGCAGCCTGAGACCCCGGGGGGGGGCTCTCCCCAGCTAGTAGCCTGGATTCATTGGATGAAGACGCACAGGCTATAATAGACATGAGGCAGAGACGTGCAGCTCAAAGACGGGGCCAATTAGAATGGTATTTCCATCCCTGAATTGGCAACAGCTGGGTTTGGGTGTGGTTCTCCTCAGCAGGGTTGAAAAGGCAGGCCCGCCCTTACAGTCTTGTGGAGAGTTATCAATTGGGAGTCCTGTGACCTTGCTTTGATTCTTGGCATCTCTGATCTTGGCTTGTGGCCTAGAAGTCTGGAAGACTTGGGGGAGGCGTGGGTTTTATTATCTCCAGCGTTGTTTTTGCCAGCAAGAATCCTGTTTTATTGCCTGGCCTTCGTGAAACCTCTGTGAAGCTTCAGAGTGTTCCTGTCTGTAAGAACAGTTTTTGTTACTTGTGTTTGCTTGGAATTATATAAACTGCCTTTGCTTTTTACCAGTGTGTCTGGATACTCTTTTTGGTTGGTGTTGGCTTCTGGGGGGACCCAGACAGAACAACCTTCTCTTGAAATTTTGGACCAGAAGGTGTTCTGTCGGGCTCTCTGATAGGAGCCTCCCAAAAATTGAAGGATACAAATTTCAGATACACACACGTTTGAAAATTCAAAACAATGTTCTTTTTTTTTAAATTAAATTTTTATTGATTTAAAATACATATACAGTAGACCCCCGCTCGTTGCGAGGGTTCCGTTCCAGGACCCCCCGCAACGAGCGGGTTTTCGCGAAGTAGCGCTGCGGAAGTAAAAACACCATCTGCGCATGTGCAGATGGCGTTTTTACTCCCACAGCGCTAGCGAGGAGCCGAAGATTGGGGGCGGGGCGGCTGTTTGCCGCCGGCATGGAGGGCTTCCTAGCAGCCCCCCAAACCCGGGTTGGGGGTCCGGGGGGCGCTGGCTCTCGGCGCTTTCGAGCTGAGTCCGGGAGCGAATTCGCTTCCGGACTCAGCTCAAAACCGCCGATAGCAAGCGGCAAGGAACGGCTTGTCTCGGCGCTTTCGAGCTGACCGGACTCAGCTCGAAAGCGCCGAGACAAGCCGTTCCTTGCCGCTTGCTATCGGCGCTTTTGAGCTGAGTCCGGGAGCGAATTCGCTCCCGGACTCAGCTCAAAAGCGGCGAGAATGAACGGCGTGGGCGGGCGAAGGGCGGGCGGCAGCGAGGAGTTTGCGTGGGCGGTGGGGAAACTCCTCGCTGACGCCAGCAAGAGGGGGAAGACCCAGGGAAGCCGCTGCCATCTACGCATGCGTGCCCGGCACGCATGCGTAGATGGTATTTTTGACTTCCGGGTTGAAAAATAGCGAAGTACCCTGTTCGCAATGGTTGGGGACGCAATAAACGGGGGATCACTGTATACACATTTACAAAAATGTAAGATAAATAATCAAATCATAAATTGAAACGAAACAAAACTAACACATACAAACAAACAAACAAAAAGAATAATCCTAGTAATATAGTTAATTACTTATTTAAGTACACTGAACAATAATAACAATAACAATAAACAACATAATATATATTATTTAAACTTAAATTCCCTTGTGAGGGGGAAAGTTGTAAGTCATCCTATAATTTCAAATTATCTTCTGGTGAAGTATATCATCGGTATCTCCTATTTTTTCCTTTTGGTTATCCATATATTTTTAATTATTTTTATTTTCTTAACCGCCTTCGTACATTCTTATTTAATTTATTTAAATTCATACAGATTTTTCCTGAAAATTACTGTATATAGATCTTTTGTGATTTGTTATATCAAGAAAGAGGAAAGAAAGTATTACTATTGTTGTATTTCAATTTAAGTTTTCGTTTCTTCTCTTGAACCAATCATAACAATGTTCTTTATCACAAAAGTCAAAATAAACTAAGCACTCTTTTTGTATTGCAAAGAGCACTCTTCCCAAAACAACCGGGTAGTCTGTACAATTACCCTTCAGCAGTCATTAAATACTTAGCCAGCAGCTGTGGAGAAACTTCACACCCCTTCTTCTTCCAACAAAGGGAGACACACACACACACACGTTGCTCTGCTTTGGTTTCAAAGGCCTGAAAAAGCAACAAAGTCCAGCACACAAGATTCCTGACGATACTGCAACAGATATTCTTCCACAATGGCCATCTGTCTGGAACCCATACCACATCTCAGACATCAACACCCTCGAAAACGTCCAAAGATATTTCACCAGAAGAGCCCTTCACTCCTCCACTCGAAACAGAATATCCTACGAAAATAGACTAACAATCCTGGGCCTAGAAAGCTTAGAACTGCGGCGCCTAAAACACGATTTGAGTATTGCCCACAAGATCATATGCTGCAACGTCCTTCCGGTCAACGACTACTTCAGCTTCAATCGCAACAACACAAGAGCACACAACAGATTCAAACTTAATATTAACCGCTCCAAACCTGACTGTAAAAAAATATGACTTTAACAATCGAGTTGTCGAAGCGTGGAACTCATTACCGGACTCAATAGTGTCAACTCTCAACCCCCAACACTTCTCCATTAGACTCTCCATGATTGACCTCTCCAGGTTCCTAAGAGGCCAGTAAGGGGCGTATATAAGTGCACTGATGTGCCTATCGTCCCCTGTCCAATTGTCTTTCCTTATCTCATATATCATATATATTCTCTCCTTATCTCTCTCCCTCTCTCTCTCTCTCTCTCTCTCTCTCTGTATATATATATATATATATATGTGTGTGTGTGTGTGTGTGTATATATATATACACACTGTGTACGCTGTGATGTTCCTTCAATATACCAGGGTGATTCGACACAAAATGTAACCCTTCCCTGGTACAGAGCTGAAGGGATTGGATACTGTAGCCTAGAGGATAATTCTCTGCCTTACAAGGCAAAGGTTGCAGGTTCAAGTCCCAGTGGATATGGCTAGCTGATGAGGCCAAAATAAGGCCGAAATAGATCTATCCTAGTCTCCCTTAATTTTCAAATTCAGCTTAAACATGTGATATATATATATATATATATATAGATTGTTCTGAGTTCGGGTTTTGCCCTGTGTAATGTTTTGCATGGCATTTTGGACCCACGCAAGCGCAGAATTATCCGTAGAAGAGACCAAGTAAGAACATATTACAGAAAATAAGGGAGGCCACCTGTGTTTGGCTGGGGCTCCAGTAATTAGGGCTGCTGCTATAAACAGCAGCATGCGGGTTTTATTTTTTATTTATTTATTCTTTGTCCAATATACAATACATATGGAAGAGAATAGACATTAAATAATATATATAACGATAGAAAGTTAAAAGAAGACAAGTAGATGGGAGGGAGAGAATATATATGATATAAGAGATAGGGACACAATATATATATATATATATATATATATATATATATATATATATATATATATATATTTGTTTTCGTAAATTTTCACGGGTATATATATGTAGATTGTTCTGAGTTCGGGTTTTGCCCTGTGTAATATTTTGCATGCAAAACATTACACAGGGCAAAACCCGAACTCAGAACAATCTACATACATATACCCGTGAAAATTTACGAAAACAAATATATATATTTATATAGCCTTTTATTATTATATTTATTATTTTTATTATATTATATTATATTATTATTATTATTATTATATTTATTATATATATTTATTATTTATTATAGCCTTAAACAAAATAAAAACTTCATTATAATCAATATGTCAATCCTTTAATTATTATGATTTTAGAATTTTATATTTGGAAATCAGACTTAAACAAAACACTTCATAATCTTCATACCATTCCTTCTATAACCATGATTACACCAACCAATCAGATCACGGAAGCATAGTCACCCAATCTATTTGCTACATTCAAAGCAAATCTCCACCCCCACACTACATGCTAAGAAGGAATGTCAGTTGCTAATATTCATTTGCAAAAACACAGAGATTGGAACTCCAGCCTGATGATGGTAAATGTGATTTTACCGAAACGTCGCATAGACATGCAAAACATTACACAGGGCAAAACCCGAACTCAGAACAATCTACATATATATATATATATATATATATATATATATATATATATATATATATATATATATATATTGTGTCCCTATCTCTTATATCATATATATTCTCTCCCTCCCATCTACTTGTCTTCTTTTAACTTTCTATCGTTATATATATTATTTAATGTCTATTCTCTTCCATATGTATTGTATATTGGACAAAGAATAAATAAATAAAAAATAAAACCCGCATGCTGCTGTTTATAGCAGCAGCCCTAATTACTGGAGCCCCAGCCAAACACAGGTGGCCTCCCTTATTTTCTGTAATATGTTCTTACTTGGTCTCTTCTACGGATAATTCTGCGCTTGCGTGGGTCCAAAATGCCATCATCTGAAGCTATAGAAGATAAGGAATGCCAAGCCCTGCTCTGCCGAGTCACTCCCACCTTCTTCTTCGTCCGAGGAAACTAAACTCTGAACTGATTCTGTCGGCAATAACACAGGCCTGTGACATGTTGAATTTCCCCCTGCATCCTCCTCCCCACTCCCTGGGGCAGGAGCTGGGCCAGAGCCAACCACAACAGAAGGTAGCCTGCTTCCCAATTAACATGGAGAAAACCCTTCTTTGCCTGAGAGAAATTCGATAAAGATCAATTGTACCTAATTCTGCACATAACAACAGCAGCAAGGATAACAATTGCACAATATTGGAAAAATGAAACTATACCTACTGAAGAAGGCACTGTTGAAAAAATAACTACATGTGCAGAAATGGGCAGATTAACTAAGAAAATAAAAAACAAAGATGAGGAAGAATTTACTAAGTGTTGGGATAAATTTTATGAATGGCTAGGAAGAAGGGGAAGAAAGTTAATAAGTGATAGGAAATTTGGGGAATAAAGATCAGAGTTTTCGGACATAAAAAGGAAAAAAAGATAGATATACCTAATTAAGATCGTTACCTGGATTTTATCTATATGATGTAAGTATGTTCTGTGTAATAGAAAAGAAACACTATTAGAATTGTAACGAAGGCACGTCACAAAACTGTCCAAATCTTTTTTCTTTAGTGTTTTGTTTGTCTTAGTGTTTATGTCTGTGTTTTATAAATAAAAACCTTTTAAAAATTAAAAAAAAGAAACAGAAAACCCTTCCATGCTGCGTCACACTAATTTCTTTGTTCTCTCTGACCCACTGAATTGCTGATTGGTGGAGCACATAAGTTGATGTGTCGAAACCGAATGCAAATATTGGATTTTCCACTCTGGTTATAAGTCTCCCTATGGTGCCTTTAACTCTCCTTTTACAGTTTCCAGAAAGTTTTTTTTCATCCCATCGAACTTCAAGAAGGCCGTGGGCAAATGGTAGGTTGCAGGCCACCAAGATAATAATAGTAATTAATAATAATTTGTTAGATTTGTGTGCCGCCCCTCTCCGAGGACTCGGGGCGGCTCAGAACAATGACAATACAATGAACAGTAATACAAATCCAATATTAATAAAAACTAGAATTAAAACCCATTAATCTTAAAAAAACAATCAATACTACACAGTCATACCACTCTCAAAGGCTACAGTCAGAAGGGGGGGGGGAGGGAGGGAATTAGTCCCCCCATGCCTGGCGACATAAATGGGTCTTCAACATCTTTCAGAAGGCGAGGAGGGGGGGCAATTTGAATCTCTGGGGGGAGTTAATTCCAGAGATCCGGGGCCACCACAGAGAAGCTCTTCCCCTAGGTCCTGCCAGATGACATTGTTTAGTCGCCAGGACCCGGAGAAGGCCAACTCTGTGGGACCTAATCGGCCGCTGGGATTCGTGTGGCAGAAGGCGGTCTTGTAGGTATTCTGGTCCGATGCCATGTAGGGCTTTATATATAAAGCCCTATATGGTTTATAAGATGTTGTGGGGGGGGGGGGCAGAAACTTTCTTTCCCCTAAACTATCCACGATTGACCTCTCCAGGTTCCTTAGAGGTCAGTAAGGGGCGTGCATAAGTGCACCAGTGTGCCTTCCGTCCCCTGTCCAATTGTCTCTCCTTATCTCATTTATCTTTTCTTCCTTTCAAATATGTTCACCTATACAGTAGTCCCTCGCTATACTGCGCTTCACCTACTGCGGCTTCACTTCATTGCGGGTTTTCAAGAAATATTAATGAGAAAAATCATTTGCGGATCTTCGCTGGTTCGCGGGTTTCTGAGGAAGTCGATCGGCAGATTTAAACAGCCCGCTGAACTCGATCGGCAGGTTTTTCACAAAAAATATATCTAAAATTGTAAATACTGTATTTAAATACTGTATCTAAAATAAATACTGTGTGGGAAGGGTTTATAAACACTCAAAACAATGAAAACTTACCAAACAATTACAATATAAATACTTAAATAAGTACTATCAGTCGATAAATTCCCCATCGCGGATTTCACCTATCGCGGCTGGGTCTGGAACGTAACACCAACGATAGGTGAGGGACTACTGTACTTTTATATCTTTTCTTCTATTCTTTTCTTTACTTATATTATTACATATCTATTCTCTTCAATGTGTATTATGTATTGGACAAAATAAATAAATAAATGAATAAATAAATAAATAAATAAAAAAAACCATAGTTGAGGACAAACAGAAGGAGAGAAATCCATTTGATCCGTACTTTTTAAAGTTAATCCACTTTGGTTTCCAGCAGTTTTAGACAGCTAAGGCCCAATGTGAGGAATTATTATTATTATTATTATTATTATTATTATTATTATTATTAATTTCAATTCAATTTATTGGATTTATATGCCGCCCCTCTCCGAAAACTCGGGGCGGCGAACAACAGTCATGAACAATATACATGAACAATATACAGTAAAAAATCCAATACTAAAAACTAACTTAAAACCCCTTAATGTATAAAACCAACATACGTACAAACATACCATACATACAGTTGTATCAGCCTAGGGGGGG